>NC_030431.2:20885582-21185582 GCF_001660625.3 Ictalurus punctatus
ATTTATCCCAACCTTGACAAGCTGATAAAAAAAAAAAAAAAAAACGTATACATGTCGCAGTAAAAAGTCTTGATTTGGTGCTTTTATGCCTCATTATGAGTCATTGCCCTTATCAGTCTCAGAGTTTTAGCATAAAAACACATGAACGGAAAATACGTGAAGTTGTCATATTAAATTATTAAACGAATAGGGCAAACTTTTTCAACTTCTATACGATGCATCTGTCGCACACAGAACTCTGAACTTTACTCTGAACTCACAGAATGTTGAACTAAGGGCAGATGTTGAACTCCAGTATTAACCTTTAAAAATATGCACAAATATGTTTATAATACAAATTAGTGGTTAGCACATTCACCTCACACCTCCACGGTCCGGCGTTCAATTCCCGCCGGGGCCATGTGTGTGCGGAGTTTTCATGTTCTCCCTGTGCTGCGGGGGTTTCCTCCGGGTACTCCAGTTTCCTCCCCCAGTCCAAAGACATGCATGGTACTCTGATTGGCGTGTCTAAAGTGTCCATAGTGTATGAATGGTTGTGTGTGTGGGTGTGTATGTGAGTGTGCCCTGCGATGGACTTGCACCCTGTCCAGGGTGTACCCCGCCTTGTGCCCGATGCTCCCTCGGATGGGCTCCAGGTTCCCCGTGACCCTGAAAAGGATAAAGCGGTATAGACGATGGATGGATGGATGGATGGATGGATGCGTTGGCGAATTCCACCTGTAAACATGGTGGACGAGTGTAAAGTCGGTGACGCGTCTTCAGCATTTGGGTGTAAGAACTTACATGTTAAGCAGTAAAAAAAACAACAAAGTTTTTTATTGTCATATAAGATTAATGGTTGGATGTTGTGTAAAAAGAGTAGCATGTTTATCTTGTATGGTCAGATGAAGAGACCGAGCAGGAAAACGGCGCATTGCAAACGACTCCCTTTTCACATATATATATATATATATCTAAAAGATATTATTTTATAAGTTTCACTTTAATTGTTACACATATCGTTAGGCATAAACATCAGCACATGAAGGACCCGAGTCTGGTAGAGCTGCGGCGACATGCTTCTTCTCTCAGCAATAAGGTAGGACATATTTTAGAGATGTGTAAATGGAATGTGGAGAAATAAATCAAGAGAATGGTAAATGAAAATCTATAATATAATTATGAATGAAGAAAAGTTCAGATGCAACGAGGAGTTTGTTTAGAGTGAGAGTGTGCATGTATAGGCAACAACGTTCTCTTCGGTTGCATGATGTGAAGTGTTACATGACGGGTTAGTTTGTCCCAGTACTTGCATACTCTTTTGCAACACACTCAAAAGTATGTATTTTCCTTCACAAAAAGAGTACATATTTTTAGTGCATAGTATTACTAGGCAAATTGGGATGCAACGATTATTTGGAAATGAATTATTTTCTCATAACAGCCCTCTGTCCTAAAGACTTACCTGTGTCTGAAAATGTAAAGTTACAGCTTTACTTCTGACTGTTACAAAGCCCTGACACTATAGACTCCACAAAACAAAATGTCTACATGTGTCTCACACATCACTCTGTAAGCTGTTACTATAGAACTCATAACGTGTTACAATCTACACATTAAAGCACACCTATTATGGTTTTGAAACGTGCCTAATTTTGTTTTAGAGGTCTCATACAATAGATTTACATGTATCCAAGGTCAAAAAACACTTTAACGTGCTCATAATTTAAATTGCAGAATTACCTTATCCCCCACAGTGTCACAAACGACTTTTTCAACGATCCGTTCCATAGGATTCTTTCTAAACTCCCCCTTTCAGAGAGCATACTCTGCTCTGATTGGTCAGATGTCCCAGTCTGTTGTGATTGGTCTACTGCTGTTAGCGTGTGTCGAAAAGGAAACGCCCACTACCATAACGAGTATCAGCTCTGTCTGTTCGTGAGCAGCCGAAGAAGACCAGAAGCGGGGTTTTTTGTTACAAACCTACGTAGGTTAGTACAGGAAATAAGTCTGGAATCACTAACGACTCGTTTCAGCTGTTCAGAATCGGTTCCTTCTTTTGGGAGTCAATAACAACGTTTGTCCTGCGCTTTGATTTTTTTAAACTTTGCACACGTTTTTACACTCACAAACAGCTACGTATATAACACACTATATGAAAGGGAATATTTGTAAAAAATAAATAAATAAATAAATAAATAATTTTAAAAATAATAGGTGCACTTTAAATATAATTATCTGTCACATAATAGAGACTGAGATGGAAGCAAGTGCAGGTTAATAGTTTGATCCAAGAAGTACAAGTCCAAAGGATCAGGCAGAGATCAATAAACAAAGAAAGGCAGAGGTCAATCAATCAGACATCAGTCCAAACAAGGCAAGGCAAAAAAAACGAGGTCGAAAACAAGAACAAAGTCAAAACCAGATTCAACAAACAATGTATCAAGGCTTGATAACGGCAGAAGCAAAACGTAACTTAGCGTATACTGCGCAAAGACTTAGTGTTCGAACAGACTCTTTTATGTGTGGTGTGACTGTGTGTGAGATTGGATGGTGGTGTGCATGATTACAATGAAGGTGAGTGTTCTGGGAATTGAGGTCCATGGTGGCCATGTTTGTAGGCCGCAGTGCAGGATGGGAAATGTAGTCACTGGTTTGCTGCGATATGACACTATCATTTGAATTGTAGCCGTCACTACTGACAGAGATCCCATTATAGAGAAGCAATCAACACCTTCTGAACCTTCAGAATCCAGAATTCAACAGTGCTATGGTGTAATAAAGTTTACTAAAGCGTCTTATGGCGTTTATCCAACTTTCTAGAAGCAATACAGACAAAAGTCATTCTGATTATTTGGGGGTATTGATGCACATTTGAGCTGAAACATGGTAAATAATAATAATAATAATAATAATAATAATAATAATAATAATAATAATAACCATTATCATCATCATCAGAAAGTCTTCCCAAACTTCTGAAATGGAAGTTCAGTCTCTGAAAGGTTGAACTGTACAGCTTTAGAGCTTAACTTACAAATACCTTCATTGTGCATTCTACAAAGAAATATTTAGCAAATATATTTAGCATTAAGTAGAATAACCGCTCTTAGCCTTGTTATTATGAGTGAGTTTCAAGTCATCAGAGGTTTTTTTTTTTTTCTTCGTTTTTCCCAGTACAGTTAAAGTTCTTGTTTGTGACATTCACAGATAAAGCAAAAGATGCAGTGGATAGATATTATCTTGAAAAAGCACTAGAGTAGCCATTTACATTTACATTTATTCACTCAGCAGACGCTTTTATCCAAAGCGACTTACTTTAAGTGAAATATTAAATATAGATTAATGGAACGGTACTCTAGAATGATCCCAATAAACTTTTAAGAGAGTTAAAAAAAAAATAAAAAAAGTTTCTCGTACTTTATTGTGTCTCGTCCTTTACTGTCAAATGTTTGTTTTTCACTGATAATAAACAGAGGATAAGAGCATAAGATGGGTGGTGTTGCCAAGAAACAACTTTTCCCATAAATTCCAATAAATTCCCCATAAATATCTATAAAACACACACACACACACACACACACACACACACACACACACACACACACACACACACACACATATTGTAGTTACTTATCCAAGAAGGCAAAGACAATTACAGGCACCGGTATGAAAATATGATGATGATTTAGACTTGGTGCTGAAATGTCGTTGCTTGAAAGGAGTTGATTGTACTGCACATAATTATATTAATAAGAAAGGAAGCAGCACTGATCCAGCTCACACAGCTGTGTAAACACCAGTCTGCATCTGTACTCAGCTGCTTATGTCTATAATAAGATACAATATTACACATGTGCTCGCTCTCAGATGTGGGAGCAAAAAGGCAAAACTCATTTCTCTCTAGATGAAAGGAAACAATTAGAGAAAGACAATAAAGGGCTTTTGAACGTTCTGTTTCACTTTTTCTCTTTTTTTTTTTTCGACTGATGCCTTTCAGTCATTTAGAAAAGAAGACAGAATCTGCAGATGGGGAAAGTCAAATATCCTTCTTATGCTTCCTTTACAAGCCAATGCCTTAAAAATGGTTTCCAGAACCAATAACTACAGGGGGACTGGAAACGCCTGTACGAGTCTGTCACTTCCACAGAGAGAGACGACGCCACTGATGTGCACCAGCAATGAAACAAAACGCCTTTCCTCATCGCCAGTATCCTGTCTCTGACACGCAGCATCTGTCTCTGCTACAATGCATCATCGATCTACACGTTTCCTTCCCAATGAAGAATTTGTATACTTCTAAAACGTATCAGCTTACTCAATCTGCCAGGATTTGGAGCTTGATTTAACAAACTGCCTCCATGTGACTGCTCATGCGTTGAGCTCTCGGTGTTGCAAATTCGCAGCAATTTACAACGCATAAGAAAAAGTTGCAAACGATTATATTAAGGGTATATTAAGAGGCGTACGTTTAAGGATCATCACTTCATTCTTGTCAAATTTAACATCGTTTTTTTGTTGTTGTTGTTGTTTTGCAATTTTGATAAATGCTTTGTGAGATTAGATTGGGGATCAGATAAAGAATGTTGTTATTATTGAGTTCAAAAGATTTTTACATTTAAATATATATATATATATATATATATATATATATATATATATATATATATATATATATATATATATATATATATATATATATAATTATTAACCCCAGAGAACTAGGCAATATTATGCTGTATATTATTAATGTAATCTGCAAAAATATGGTCGTTACAATATTACTTAGGCCTATATGAGCTAGTATTATGTAATACTTCATCATTTAAATGAAAATATAAGCTTTCTTTAAGCATTTACGCAATTTCGGATTTAATAGCTTGACTTGAAATGATTGGATCAGAGATAAATATGTTCCTTTAAAAAAAAAAAAGAACATTCTTATTTTATTTTAAAACTCTTTTTTATTTGAGTTTGGCTCGTGGTATAAGACGTCTCATAGAAATCTAAAGCTGGTTGAACTCTGTGCTGTTCAGACAGAAACTTCTTGCTTACGCTGTCAGTATTAGCAGTTTCAGACTCACAGTGCACTATTGTAAAATTAATTTGTATCCCTCTCTTTCTCCCCCATGCGCCTCACTGCGTTTTTATTCAAAAGTAGAGTAGAAAAGCAACGCTAAGGTGCAAAGCGCCATTCCCCCTTGGCGACATTCTGGTGGAAAACAAACAGGCAGAAATGTAATGGAAATCTTCTTCTGACAGGAAGGCAATCTTCAGCACCGGCCCTCAAAACTGCATTTCCATTTGTTCACCGCAAATGTTAACACCGAAATGAAGGCTCGTGTTGCCTCGCCCCATGAGAGGGGGGCGGGAGTGGTGTTGGGATACGGTGGCTCGCATCTATGCAAATGTTGATTTGCACTGGAAATCTGCACAAAAATAAATGCTCAATTTGGAGAGCTTAAATCAAGAATCACTTTGGAGGCTACAGAATTGACTGAGCTATACAACCAACAAATTTAACCGGACTCCCTGAAAGCCTACGCTGATTCTCTCCTGGCTGAGCAAAGTCCCGCACCAATGTGGGATAGCGCTGATTGTTTTTGCTGGCAGAAAACAAGAGATGGGGGGGGAACCAACCAGGCCAAATCTTTAAGGAAATTCAAGTAATGTTGAACTAGAGGTTGTTGTTCAGAGGAGCGAGAAGAACGGGGGGTGTGGGGGGGGGGGGGGGGTGTGGAGTGGAAGGAATAGATTTACTTTACATACTTAAACACTTAAAGGAAGAAAACATTGTGAAGACTAAATGCGTTCGATTTAATTATGCAAGTTTTGTGTTGCAGTAATAAAAGTTTAGTTGGAATTGACACTGTGGATACTAGAAGGACTAGGAATTGCTTTCTTGTGATTTGTATGTTATTTTCCCCATGAAGCTTCTGTATCGATACTTCCCGGATCATATCTTCATAATAAAAATGGCTGGATAACAAAAGAGTCGATGGGATGGTTTCAACGCCTTGCAACATAAAACTATCTGCCCAGGACAAAAAACAAACTCAGCCAGAAAGAAAACACTCACACACACACACACACACACACACACACACACACACACACACACACACACACACACAAAATCGTCCACTCAATAAAAGAATATAATACCCACAATGCCTCGCTCTACTTCTCAGTTACATCAAGTGGCAGGACACATAGGCTCATAAAAGTTACTTATAGTGTCTTTTAATTCAGTCCTGTAAAGAGAGAGCAAGCAGACAAGATAAGAGAACAGGTCAGGAACCTGAGCTGAAGAAAAGCTGTTAAATAGTGTATTTATATATGTGTGTATGTGTTACTGCCAAAGTAACCTATAAAGGTGTTCTTCTTATGTAGAAGTCTGTTTACTCCCTTCCCAGTGTATAGCCTAAATATAAATATCATATCTTTCAAAATGCAAAACAAACCCTTTATTAATATTATTATTATTATTATTATTATTATTATTATTATTATTATTATTATTATTGTTGTTGTTGTTGTTGTTATTGTTATTATTATTATTATTATTATTATTATTATTATTAAATTGACCCTTTATCACCAAAGATTCTAAACTGAACCTTTGGTGTACCTTTGGTATGTTCAAGGTATGTACCTTTAACATGTATCTTTCATCCAGAAACACAAAGATAAAATACTTTTTAAACGATTACAAATAGGACGAAGATATATACAGTCAGGGCTGTAAGTATTTGGACAGAGACACAATTTTCATAGTTTTGCCTCATTCATAGTTTTGTACACGACCACAATAGATTTGAAATGACGCAATAAACATGCGATTGAACTGTAGACTTTCAGCTTTACTTCAAAGCATTCAACAAAGGATTTAAGGATTTACAGTCCCTCCACTCTTTACACTTCAATCACATCTGGATTCCTGCATTTTAAATCCACTGTGGTGGTGCATACGAAAATTTGTGTCGCTGTCCAAATACTTATGAACCTGACAGTATATATTCGGTTACGTCTTGTAAAAGAAAATTATTCCAAGGAAATCATTCTTATGTGTTTGAAAGTTTTTTGGGTCTCTGTTGCAACAGTGAAACAATAATTAAACCTTGGATCAAAGTTCAAGAAAATGTGTCAACTTTTTATTGTTTGTTTTTCTTAGCTGTTAGGTTTTTTTTTTTTTTTTTTAAATTGTGTAGTTTAGAAAAAAAATAAAAATTAATCATGCCTGGAACATGTTTACACAATTTTTCTCAATTTGATCCAAGGTCAATATTTTTCAGTGAATTAAAAGCAAAAAGACCCGTACAGTACCACATTGTTAAAAACAGTCAACAGAAATCCCTTTAGGATAGGACGTGATGTTGAAACTCATCCCTCACACATTTCCCATTTATTTATATGAAAACCGCCTTCTGTTATGTCCAGTTCAGAATTTTCTGACAATGAAAACAAAACAACTTTCTGATATCCATAAAGCCGTTTTTTTTAGTCATTTTTTGCTCACTTTTCTTTACCAACAAATTCTTCTTGATGGGCAGCTGCAGGTTGAAGGTGTTTCAGCAGCAACGAAGCGTAATCAAGTCACGGGATCTCAAGAACTAACAAAACTGGCCTTCAGATTTAAAGTCGTTGCCAGTGCATTTCTTTCCTAGTTGGGAAATGGAGAGAAAAAAAAAAACCCCTGACATGCTGCCTGGATTCCCTCACTGGGAGACTGGAGTGTGAAGCTGGAGTCTAATACACTGGTATAAGCTGAACTTAGATAGACAAACAGCTGCTTTGTGACAATGTCGATTGTTTAAAACACTATACAAATAAAATTGACTCAAACTGAATTGAATTGAATTTAGACAAGGGTATGATCTATATTTTTGTCACAAGTAATCATTGTCATTAAGCTCTGATTATAAACTCTGACTCACTCTCACGGCTGATGGTTTCATTTTCAGCACATACACTTTCAACAGTGTTTAAATACATCGAGTGTGAGTGTTTTTAACGATATATACCGCACTCGTTGTATTTTGAGCCTTATTTCTGCTTGTCTGTATTCGGGCTTCAGGCGGCTCAGTTAGGTTAGTTGTAGGTTAAAACGGGTGTATCATGAATAGTGATGGTGTCTTTATGCAACATTATCTGATTTGCAATATGGCACCGCTCTTGACCTCAGCTGCAAGCAGAGAACTGCGGGGTCCAAGCACTTATTGTAAAATAAATGAATAAATAAATAAATAAATAAATAAATAAATAAATAAATAGAAAAGTGCCCCAATGGTGAGTTCTTGCCAGAACAAGAGAACATACTGTTTAAATGATCTCAGACTGGATGTTTCTAGTACACACCTGTATTCTGTTAAAAAAATAATAATAATAAAAAAGACAAAGGTTTATGCATTTTCCCCTTAGGCTTTTGTCATGATAAAGGCCAATTTAAGGACTACTGTTGTACTTTTATTTAGCTTTTAGACTTTCAACCCGTGCCACATCCCATGTGCAGGATATACACGAAAGGTACTTTTTAAAAGTACCACCTTAGCAGTTTAGTACCTTTTATTTTTCTAAGACTGTCTTATAACTGAGCTTCATCTTATAGTACAGGGGGTAAGGTGGTGTCCAAAGCTGCACATCTGTGTGTGTGTGTGTGTGTGTGTGTGTGTGTGTGTGTGTGTGTGTGTGTGTGTGTGTGTGTTTTAATGCTCCATTATGTCTCCACTGTTTGAGAGCAGGCTCGTCACCCATCTCCAGCACTTTGTTCTCAGCACATTAAATCTGCCTGCACAGCCACAGGGGGCTTATCGTCTTCACTAAGACTGCCACTGACTCCTTTTGCGTGAGAATGTGTGTGTGTGTGTGTGTGTGTGTGTGTGTGTGTGTGTGTGTGTGTGTGTGTGTGTGTGTGTGTGTGTGTTTGTGTGTGCGTGCGTGTGTGCATGTGTGTTCCGGCATCATGCTGCACAAAACATAAACGGAACCCAAATGGAGATGTCTTATAATACAAAGTGATTAAGACACCGATGCTAGAACTTCTGGCTTAAGTTAAAGGCGAGAACAGGAAGTGTACAAGTTTTAGGTTTACAAATTAATCATCGGTTCTAGCGTTACATTTCCAAATGTTTCACACACAGACGAGAGTACACAAGGGTTCTGGCAAAATGCCGAGCGAACGCTGCGACACTATATAACTGATAATGGTAGCAAACTTGGTATAGAAATTAATAGAGCTGGAAAAAACCATGTGACGTCAATTTTATTTGTATAGTGTTTGTATTCTTTTGTAATGAATTGTTTCAAGACAGGTTCATGAAAGAAATTAAAGCTTATCTGTAATAAACAAAACAAGGAGGTACAGGTAATGTAAAGAATAGTGCTTGAATTGCAGGACAACTCTTACAATACAACCACAATAATAATACAACCATAAATCTACATTACTGTATATATATATATTACTAAGAAAACATTTCCTGTGATGGAGGGGAAAAAACAATCTCATTATAAGTGTCCCTTTCCTTAAAATTTTTTTTTTTTTTTTTTTAAAGAAACCTAAAATAATTACACCTTAACCAGTGTGCTTTAGCTGCCTGGATATGGAACACACAAATTAAAATAATGTAGATTTAAACAGCGTTCCCCCCCCATCTATAATGATGTAGCGAACGTGAAGGAGACAGAGAGTGAATGGTCCGTACTCCATTCAGATGATGATTAAAATTCATTGGCAGGCCGCATCCACCCGCTCGACTTGCCGAAGCAATTTTGGAGCAGTCATAGCTTTCTCTGCACAAAATTAATTTGACAGGTTTGCATTAAGGCATCTGATCAATATTCACTTAGAGTGGTGAGGGCAAAGCGAAGAAAAATAACTGACCGTTTGTGTGTTGTGAGATGAGAAAAAATGAATCTTAGACTCTCTCTCTCTCTCTTTCTCTCTCACCCTCCCTCTCCTTCTCTCTCACTCAGTCTCTTTAAGCTCGCACCTACATCAAGAGCCCCTGACCTCCAGCCATTGATCGACTGCAGTTAACATGACAAAAAGGGCTGGAAGTTATACCCCACTGTAGCTACCAGGGAACAATCAAGCTACCTGCACTAAATGTTTGATGGGGTGACTAGCATTACTTGGCCTATGTACAATACAGAGAAAAGGCTAGAAGAAGAAAAAATTCACACCCCTCTCTGGAAATGAAATACAGCAGCCATGTTTTGACAGGATCTCTCCTTCCATGCATCTTAACAGGAAAACAGGGGGAGAAAGAAGGTCCATATCAGGAGAACGCTGGAGCGCCCCACCGGTGAAGTATCGCTCAAAGCTGTGCAACTTTTCTCTGCCTCACAGCGACGTAAATCAATAGAGACTTTCCAGCCTCACCTGATATAAACTACAAACATTTCATGGCACTTTTATAAAACAGAGCTGTATGTGACCTGTATGTTCAGTCCCTAATGCTTTCAAGTTCCATGTAAAAATTTCCCTGACTCGTTACAAATTACAAATCGTACTGTTATGACAGGTATAGGCTAGGAGGGTGCTCTGGAGCTCGGGCTTCCTCGATATTACAGATTTTAAAATCACGTTAAGGTCTATTTAAACACTGGAATTTTGTGGGCGATTCCACAAATAGTGCAGCCACTTGTGACTCATGATTACATTTACATGGACAGCAGTAATGTAAGTATTGACCTTATTCTGAATAAGACAATATTGTGATTAAGGTGTTTACATGAGTCGCTTTTAGAATACTCCTTTCATGTTCCCGTTTTACACGTTATAGAACATAGATGGATTAACAGCACACGTCATTACGTCGCCGCGCCATGCCATCTGATGACCCTCCAGAATTTCACGTATCAACATACAGTGCGCCTTTGTTAAAGTATTGTATACAGTTTTGGGTGTTTTCATTTTTAATTTTACAAAAGCTTCATGTGCGGTTAATTATTTGTCATGCTGTACGTGCAAATAGACGACTGCGGCTTGAGGCCGTGGGCTGCATCCCAAACCGCGTACTTAACTGCTGTATAGTAGCTGAGATACATGTATTTCGCCTACTATACAATAGGTAAGTACTTGGTTCCAGACGCAGCCGTGCTCTCTTGTTTGCCGTAAACCGGTTGAGCACTGCCGTGTGTGTACGTGTCCTGTCGCAAAATGCGCTGAAAACTCTCACACGACGTTAATAGTGTGATTAAGGTGTGTACATGTCTGTAACGCACGTTGATAACACGACTAAAACAGGAGTACTCCACATGTCTTAATTCCATTTATGTTTACTTCGAGTATGACTTTATGATTAAGGTAATTAAATAATTGCTGTGTACATGCTAGATTCTTAATCAGAGTTTCGTATTAATCGGGTTAATATTGGATTATTGTTGTCCATGTAAACGTACTGAGTGACTGATATTACATTTACAAATACGCTTGTATGGAAAAGGTAAAAGACCTTTTAAACATTGGTAAAGTTCAATCGAAATAAGCACTTAGAAAATTTTGCCTTATCTCATTCGAACTGCACTTTAACTTGAAATTGAATCATTAAAACATTTAAATAATTTCGTTAATTAATTAAACGAATTTAAGTAAATTCGTTTAATATACCATGCATGAATCATCCTCTTCCGTGAGTCATCCATTATAAGATGGGAAAATAAGTTTGAAAGTTTTCCGTTTTGTTTTTAAATCCTGTTACACATTCACCCCTAGGAAATATTTAGAATATTCATGTCACATTCTAATTAAAAGAAATGTTACATTATGAGAATTTCCTGGAAATCGGAGAAGAAGAACGTTCTTTTTGTTTGATTTTCAATGATATTTCAGCAATATTGCACAAACAAGAGTACAGTTATAATATCAGCATGGATTTTATTCCAAGTTGTGATAACGATTTTATACCACAGTTCTATAAACCAGAAAGTATTATTCGTAACTGACATTTCAGACACAGTATAGTCAAATGCATTGTTTATTTGTGCTCCTTTAGTGGAAATAAATCCCAAAGAAGCTACACTCACTGATAGCTTGTTGACTAGCTGGCTAGCTAGCTAGCTGAAACTAGCTTCCCTTCTTCTTTGATTGGTGGCGAGGGAAAACTCCCAGATGTTAAGAGGAAGAAACCTTGAGAGGAACCCGACTCAGAAGGGAACCCATCCTCATCTGGGTAACAATGGATAGTGTAAAAGTAAAGGGAAGTTTGTTATGTTTTCATATGAAGCCTGTTTGTTTCTGATTTTATGTAGCGAACACATGTGATGGAGTGGTACAAACAGTGAAACGTCGCAGTGCGGTTATACTACATATAAGCACTCTTGGAATGCTGCTCGTTCAATCAAATTAGTGAACCTGAACTAAGTGTTGTATAATGTGATACTGACTGATGAGGTCACTTTAAAAACAAAAACCCTGAATGTCCAAATTATAGGTTATAGATTTAAAGCAAAGAAAAACATTAGAATGTCCTTAGAATGCCATTATGCACGTGAGCTAACAACATTCCATGCTAAAAAAAAAAAACCTTGTTACTCTTCAGGGGTTTCCTCAGGGTTCTTCAGTTTCCTCCACAAGTCCAAAAACACGTGTTGTAGGCTGATTGGTATTTCCAAATTGTCTGTGTGTGTGTGATCGTGCCCTGCAATGGGTTGACCCCCCTAGCCCAAGCACCCACCCCCGTCCAGGGTGTCTTGCACCTTGTGCCCTGAGTCCCATGGGATAGGCTTCAGGCTCTCTGTGGTCCTAAGGATAAGCGGTACAGAAAATATTTGGATGAATGGATGGATGGATGGATGGACGGACGGATGGAGGAAACTGGACGGATGGACGGACAGAAGGTACAAGGTCCGATTTGTATCCATTTCAGTCTCCTGTACAATATATTTTGCTACAATACTTGAGCATCAGCAGAAATTACTCATGCACACACCGTTCGCAATGATTCTCTCCTCATTCCAAATACATTTTCTATTTGCTCAAAAGCCCCTTTTCCTCGCCTATTCCGAATGCACAGGATTGGATCGGGTTAATATGTGCAGGTCCGACCCATTCATCTCTCCCTCACCTCAGGGCCTGTCGTATCTGTGTTAATGCAATGAGCGCCGGCTGACTCCCACCTTGACTCCTCTGACACAAGAACAAAGAGACTCGAGGAACTAAAGGCACAAAGAAAAAGACAACAGACTTTCAAAAGCTAAATGTAAGGTATCATTACTGACCAAGAGTGTTTTAAAGAAAGCAAGCAAGCAGCTTCCCTTTGACGCTATCCAGATGTGCGAGCCAGGAAAACATGGTTCGAGTCATTAGTCCAGTTTTTCATCCAGAGCTTTTTAAACCACACTCTTTTCTTCTTCCTGACCTTGTAAAGTTGTGTTTCGTTGTTTTGCTTTCTTTGAAGAGCAATGGGACTTGCAGCATTGCGACTCAATGCAATTTCAGCGCACTTTCTGGCCTACTGCCGATCTGCATCTCCTCCCACTGAGTCTATTACAGGAGCGGGTGAACAAGTGTGCATGGTAAACAGGTTCCCTTAGGCACTGTGGACCACACTCTATAGGCAGAATGTAGATTGAAGCAGACATCAATAAATAATTATGGGTCTTGAGACTTTTAAATAGGAATCTATGCAGTGTGAAACAGCGCTTAATTGAGTAACTTCTGACACTGTATCCATCACTGGAAAAGCTGCTGGCATCGGCAGAAAAGCTGCGACCAGTTTCAGCTCAGAGGATTACGAGCCATTTCGTGCTCTGCCTTAACGCGGAGCATGGTGATATTTAAATGCATCGATTCTGTTGAATTTCTTCCAGTCTCCAGGCGCCGTATAGCGAAAGGAAAGAAAATCCGACACACCGCATAATCATAGCGGAGTAATAAAAGCCGAAGAAGAAAAAAACAACACTATCAAATTGATACATAGTAGACTCATTTGATTCAAAACACTGAGAAGTTTGGTCACTTTGCGGTGTTTCCATTCAGCGGTAATCATATGAGGAGCGACTGATATTATTTGCAGAAGAGCAAATTTGTTCTCCATCTGCTATTGTTCTGCTTCACTTTATGAGTGCATATCAATGAGAAAGCAAGGGGGGGATTTCATATTCACCACTGTATCATCAAGAGTCAACAAGCCATGCGTATGCTCCCACTACAGATATGATTATGGAGCACAATAGGACAAGATTTCCTTCTGAAATTAACCAATAACTCAGATACATGAATGGTTGATGAAAGAGCACCAGTTGGCGCAATGCTCTTTTCCATTATTTTAGCCGAATATGATCACTTACTCTTAATACTGGTCTCTAACAGACTATCTGAATTGCAAAAAAATCAATCTGATGAAAATATTACGGTTTTTCTTTCATGGATTACTTGGATTACATGAATCAGTCACACTTTACTCGAAGGGTGCCCACATAAGGACTTCATAACACATTCATAAGCATTGCATAAATATTTTATAAAGCAAGACTGTATTATGTAAGGGTTATACAAACACTTGCGAGAAGACATAAATAGTTCTATGAATTGTTTTGCTTGTTTTGTCTTTACATGAAAAGAGAAGAGCACTCAGTGATCATTACTGGATGACTTGTTTGAGTTTCTAATAATTTGGTTAACTTTTAAAAGATTATCATGAAAGTTAGGATTTGGGCTTTACTAATAACAGCTGAAGATTGGAAAAAGCCCAGGTGATTTTGTTTTTCTATTTGTAATCTTCAGTTTGGACCAGTTTGGGTGAGCCTGTACACATAATAGACTCAGATTCTTGTTCTTGGTTGACTGGCGTGGAACCTGATGTGAACTCGTGCTGTTGTAGCCCGTACACCTCAAGGGTCGATGTTTTGTGCATGCTGAGATGCTTTTCTGCTCACCACAGTTGCAAAGACTAATTCATTGAGTTACTATATCCTTCCTGGCAGTTCAAACCAATCTGGCCATTTTCCTCTGACCTCGCAGAGGAACTGTTGCTCACTCAATGTTTTCTTGTTTGTCACACCACTCTGTGTAAAAACTAAAGATTGTTGTGTGTCAAAATCCCAGGAGATCAGCAGTTTCTGAAATGCTCAAACCAACTCATTTGGTACCGACAACCATGCCACAGATAAAAATCATTCTGATGTTAGATGTGAACTTTAACTGAAGCTTTTGACCTGAATCTACATGAATTTTTTTTTTTTTTTTTTAATTTGCATTGTGCTCCTGCCAAATAGATAACTGCATAAATGAGCAGGTGTACAGGTGTTCCTATTAAAGTGGACACTGAGTGTACCACTGCTGCTGAATTCTCAATTCTGATTGGTCAGAAGGTGTTGTTTAATTTTGTATAAACTTCATTCTAATATATTATCATTTCTGTAGTAATATAAACAGATTAAAAATGTGAGTCGCTCTTGATATGGGGAAGTGCTCTGTCAGGAGATGTATATTTAGGACTTTTGGACTGAGTCTCCAGTGTCAGAGCTTTTAGAGAGTAACAATCAGAGGTAAATCTGTCACTGTAAATTTTCCACCATAAGAAAGAGGGCTTTGTGGTGTTTTGGTAACATCACAAGCTGCATTTTATGTGTTAGTAAGTTTAAAACAGAGAGATGAAGAGAGGATGGTGAGAGAGGCTGTTTAAAGGTGTTATAATATAAGTAAGCTGTTATAACATAATTACAGTTAGAACGTAACAGGAACTAAATTGTCTTGTGGATGTTCCACTATATTGAAAGTAACTATGAATGGATTAAAATGTATGCTATGTCAAATAAAATAAAATAAAATAAAAAAATTTAAAAGAAATTGAAAAATTGAAAAAAGTTAGTGTAGATAGAACATGCTGTTACAGGATAATAATAAACTTTGGGCTGGTAACAGTAACTGCCCTCACCTTTCGTTAATTATTTTTAATAATAATTATTAAATCGTATTTTATTTATACTCATGAAGCCTCATTCCAATATGAGTTTTTATAATTGTATGTAATTTATTTACAAAGTCTATGTGCCAGGAAAATGAATAGCATTAATGCCCTCAAACTAAAGTGGTAACTAAATTTACTGTTAAACTAAAAAAGTTACATTTTAAAGAAACAAAAAATAATGAATTCACTGGAAAACTAAAAAGTAATTTTAAAAAACCCTTTTTTAAAAGTACAGTAATAATCTGGGTCATAATGAATACAGAGATTGTGCTTTTTTCTCTCTTTTATGTAACGACATGGTCATATAAAAAACCCTTAAATGTTTAAATTCTCCAGCATTGCTTTATAAAAAGTTTCATGAAAGGCTTGAAATGCAGTGAATGTGTTATAAAAGTCCTGTGTGACATAAAGTGTTACCCGTGAACCCATATCATTCATAAACTACAGACTATACATCACAGTTATAACATTGGCTGCGTGTGGTTGGTTTCTTACAGTCATTAAAAGCTAATTGTTAATAATAGAGAGGTTTGTTAGTTAAACGTATATCTGAAATGCGGACAGCTAGGGGAAGTAAAGACACTTAATCGCACGAAGATTCAGTTTATTATTCAATTCTTCGTCTTAATAACACGTTATTCACTATGAATACGAATCACTATGAACTACTATGAATTATTCAGTAACTACCTTCAAACTAATAGGAAACGTGTGTTGTTAGAGGAGTGATGAACGTAATTTGCTGATAGTTTGAACTTGTTCTCTGAAGAAATATGTGTATAACTATATGATTATTTTGTTTATATTCTGACAAGTAACCAAAAATACCAGGTGCGCAGTTTCTTGATCTGCTTGTGTTGTGTGATTCTATTGATTTTCACAACTCTCCACAATACAGGCTGTCAAAAAGGTTTAGGGGATCAATCCACGCTGTTTATGGATAAACCGGCTTTACAAGTTGCCATTTTGCCAACAATAGACTGTAAATAAAAGCCGATGGAATGTCCAGTTTAAACCAAATCTCTTCTTTAACAAATGTAGGTAGCAAGGAAGTGTTCATAGGGATACATGACGTATGCATAAGCCCTTCATAAGCATTTATAACAGCTTAGTCTAACAGGCATCAGCTGTCACAATGGCTGCTTTCGTCCATTTTGATATGTTGATATGTTCCTCCCTATCCAGATAATTTTACTCTAACCATCCCTCAGTGGTGGAATGAACTACCAATCTCAATCTAGACAGCAGAATCGGTCACTGTCTTTAAAAAAACAGCTAAAGACCTACCTCTTCCGTGAACACTTAACCATCCCCTAAATCTTGCATGGTAGCACTACTTGTATTGTTCTTCGCTTGATATATCACTTTGCTTGTATTTTCTCATTTGTAAGTCGCTTTGGATAAAAGTGTCTGCTAAATGAATAAAAGTCAATGTAAATGTTGATATGCTGACATGTTGATATGTTGATATAACACACATGTAAGGTTGTTATACAGTTTTCTATGACATGAGGTTTTGTTGGGTGGTGCAGCGTGTAGTATTCTCACCTCAGAGTTCCAGGGTCACTGGTTCAATCCTGAGCTCAGTTTACTGTCTGTGTGGAGCTTCGTATGTTGTCCCTGGATTCTCTGTTTTTCTCCTTCAGTCCAAAAACATGCATTAAGGCAGAGTTGCTGGGATGTGAATGAGTGTGTGAATGTGTGTGTGTGTGTGTGTGTGTGTGTGTGTGTGTGTGTGTGTGTGTGTGTGTGTGTGTGTGTGTGTGTGTGTGTGTGTGGACTGGCATCCCATCCAGGAAGTATTTTCCTGCCTTGCACCCAGTGTTAACACTGTTGAGGATGAATGAATGAATAAGGTTCATTCTTCTCTCGGACTTATGCTAGAACATCATTTGATTGTGATATTGTGCCGTGTCCAACATCAAAACCAAACTGAATGACATTCATTACGGTGACATAAGAATTCATAAAAATCTTGTTTAGCACGTTTGCCTCGCACCTCTGCCTTGTGTGCGCAGACCTTGCATGTTCTCCTCAAGCTTCATGGGCTTTCTCCGGGTACTCCGGTTTCCTCCCCCAGTCCAAAGACATGCAATGTAGGCTGATTGGCATTTCCAAATTGTGCCCTGAGTGTGGTGTCCTCCGCGTTGAGCCCCGAGTTCCCTGGGATAGGTTCCAGGCTCCCCCGCAACTCTGTGTAGGATAAGCAGAATGGAAAATGGATGGATGGATGAGTTCCAAGTGATAAGTTCAGGAGTTTTTGAAGTACTTGAGTTTTGTTCAGTTTTCTATTTTAAGGCTTTATTTCTGAAAGCTATAATCACCATACAAGAAGTACAAGGAGCTACTTTCTCATCATTATAATCGTATGGATGCATAGTCATTTTCGTCTATGTTATGTACTGCAATAAGCAGTAAATGGTTAAAGTTTATAAGTAGAAATACAAACGTCCTGGTCCTGCGCTGGTTATTACTCACTTAGTTACCATTATATTCTAAGAAAAGTACCTGCGCTTCATCTGGAATATTATAGAAGTTGATCCATTGGGCTTATTCTGATGGTTAGAGTGTGTAAATGGTTATACAAACTTCATTCCCAGATTTAATTTGCATGACTACATTTCACCAGCATGCTCTGAGACTGCATGATTACAATTCACCTCGAGCTGAATGACAATTAGATTATTACAATGTATCTGACCAAAACACTCATAACTCAGTGTAAGTGCCTTATAGATCGAGCTGCCCTCGCCCCCCTCTTAACTGCCGAAAAACCACTTCAGATTGAATCAACAGTATTGGCAGCTTTCACATTACATCATCTGAAATGCATTGTTGTTCAAGCAGGGCCACGTCCTCCCTGTCTACAACCCAATCAATCTAGATGAGATTCACATTGGCCTTCTAAACAAAAATCGCTTGGAGAGATTTTTGGGCTAACAGTGTCACCAACCTGATTTCCACCACTGCCTCTGATCTGAAGTGTCACAGGCCAGGGGGACACCGAGCGGTCACCAGCAATCAATAGCCAGCGCTGGGGTCACTTCACCTTGTATAAAAGAGAGACATTATATATTTATTTGTATAACAGCTCGGGTTATACTGCTGCCACTCCAGATGAACTGTCCAGACTAATCAGATGTCAATCTCAAGAAAAATGTCAGCAACAACAGAGAGGACATTAAATGAGCTGCTGTGTGAAACAAAAGCTTCAAATCATACAGTGCTAGAAAGCAAGTGTAATTTTTGTTTATGCCAAATGTAATTTTTCTGGTAATCTCAACAAACTGTACTGGTTGAACCGAGGTAAAAATAAATAAATAAATAAATAATAATACAAAAAAGGATCAGTAGCATGTAACCTATTGAGAACTTTATTACAATTCTTGTAAATTTATATGTATTATATTTGTTTTATATAACTATAACTACAACTATACACACATCTGTTCAATATATATGTCTCAAAGAAGAATAATTTCCTGTTTATTCTAATTTAATTAGAATAAACAGGAAATAAATGAAATTGAAAAAAAACTGATATGAAAAGAAAGATACCATAGAGATCACTTTAAAGTTGATTATGATTCATATAGTATTTTATTTATATATATATATATATATATATATATATATATATATATATATATATATATATATATATATATATATATATATATATTTGTTTTTTTTAATGATTCATTTAAAATCATTTTAATTGATTAATAAGGTAAAAAATTAGGAAGGAAATAATTATTTAAAATGCATTAGGTATAATTCCGTATCTTAAAAAAGTGTGTGTGTGTGTGTACATATATATATATATATATATATATATATATATATATATATATATATATATATATATATATATATACTAAATTATACATAATGCATTTTAAATAATTACTTCCCTCCTAATTTTTACCTTATGAATCTATTTTATGAAACAAAGAAAAGTAAGAGTGGAATGGGATCATATACTATTCAGCACATTATAAAAAAGAAATTATAAAACAGAATAAACATGATAGTTAATGGAATGAAGGGTGAAAACTGAACTGAAGATTAATTTGAAATGTATTATGATTTAATACATATTATATATGTATTATTTGTTATATTATTATATTATTTTATATATATATATATATATATATATATATATATATATATATATATATATATATTAAACCTTAAAAATGAAATCTGTAATGACAGTTATGCACTTTAAAGCGTTATTCCCCTGCTAAAATGCATTTTTTATAATACTTTCAAATGCTTTTCATTCACATTTAAATGCTTAAAGATACAACTATTAGTCATTTACTGTAAAAAAAAAAAAGAAAAAAAGATACGTCTCACCCCCAAATAAAATGTTATTATTTACAATAATAAATGATGATTGATTGTAAATGAACATTCATATTAAACTATGATTGTTCATTTACAATTAGTAAAATGCAGCCTAATAAAGCTGATAGTGCTGTATGTGTGTGTGTGTGTGTGTGTGTGTGTGTGAGTGTGTGAGTGTGATCACTGTATCATCCTGTTTGCCTCATCAGCTCTATGATTGTACACTGCTTACAATCACCTCAATTATATCCACACAAACAGCTTTACACATGCCGCACATGGCAATATATTAGCATGCCATAAAGACATATGTCTCCTCTCTTCGGGCTGGTTTTCTAACGCTCTTGTTGGAGGGGGTCGTACCCCGGTTCGCCCGCCCCACCCCGGACCCCCCGAGTCAGGCCGCTGTTTTGTTAAATGGAGAGTTAAACAGATATATCCAAGCGTAAAATCTAAAAATGTCCCCAGTGGGTGCCTGAGGGCTGTTGTTTGAAATCAACTACATATCAATTCAGCGGCATAGAGCAGATCCTATGATAAATTCTATTCCTCAGACACCTATAAATTACTCTCTCTCTCTCTCTCTCTCTCTGTCTCTCTCTGTCTCTCTCTCTCTCTCCCTCTCTAAACACTCCTCTGTACTCCTCCCCCTTGATTTACTCTTTTTTTCCTTCTATCTCTCATTCTACTGACCACAAACTATACCTTTAATGTTGTCCCCTGAGGGTTTTCCATGTCAACCTACAATTGAGTCTCAGTGATGTTCAAAGGAATATTTTCAGCGCTTGAGTGACAATATTAGCCCAATCAGGATGAGAGAGAGAGAGAGAGAGAGAGAGAGAGAGAGAGAGAGAGAGAGAGTGTGTGTATGTGTGTGTGTGTGTGTGTGTCATTAATGCTCCTCACGGCCCTCCCCCTCATGCCCACCCTGGCTTGATCCTCTGCGTGTAATCCAGCAGTTCATTATCCCGCTGTTTTCTGTAAGTACAAGCTCAGATTGAATTACTATTGGCTCTATTGTCTATTTGGAATTCTCCTTCCATGTGGCTCTGCTAATAAATGGCCAATTTACTGCAGCTTTGTAAAGGCTTCTTCTGTGCATCAGTCACTTAATTACTCCCACACTGCTGCCCGGGCTTTTATTACGCTGCTGCTACAGACCAGTCTAGGCCCAGTGAACAGGGCAAAACAGCTTTGAGGAGGATGGGGGATTGTGGGTAATCCTGAAGCAGGTAGTGAATCAATATTGGTAGTGCAAACACAGTAAACAGTACTTCATACTCAGAACTGAATTTAAGTTAACATCAGTGCTAGCTCCACTTAAATCTGAATGAGGGTGAATTCACATCTCATAAAATAGCTTATGATATTATGTAATGAAGAACAATATTTAAAATATGGCTGTTCTCTAGTCTGATTATAACATCATTACTTGTTTTAATGAAAGAATAATGAGAAATGATGTAAGTGTATTGGTGTGTGTAAACTGGTGGTTTTGGTAAAAAAAAAAAAAAAATTCTATTCAGCATTTTTTCCAAATGTTTTTAGAAAGAGAGAAAAACTGATTTTAATAAATAATAGAGCTATATTAATGTATAGTATATCATCTTATTCCATGGAATTAAACTATACACACTTTTTGTGGGCAGCTTAGTTATATACAGTTAAAATGTTGTATATTTAAAAATATTTTTTTTTTAAATTAACTATTCAAATATTATTAAAATATTAAGGGTGTCAATTGAAAACTTTACGAGGTTTTTTTTTTTCATTATTTATTTAAAATAGGTGTCACAGAAGTGTATTTAGGGTTAAAGTACCGTAGCAGTCGAAGGGATTATTGAGAACAATGGACCAGTGGTCCATTTTTACTTTTGCAAATACAAATTTAACGTACAGTTTGCCAAATTTATGTCACATTTGTAAGGTTTTCCTTTCCTTTCATTTCTTTCTAATTTAACTCTGCCAAAATATAGAGAGAAATAAAGGTCTGCTTAACATCTGCATAACCTGATCTGCATCTGCTTAACATCTGCATAACCACTGGCACCACTGGGTCCAATCTGAAAGCAGCAATACCTGTAATGCGCAAAGACATAAATCAGTGCTCCGCCAATCCAACCGTACAACTTTACACACCTCTCATCCTCCCCCAGTGAGAGTGTAGAGATAGAACACTATACTGCGCTTCACAGTCCCCAGCCTTGTAGTAGTCAGACTTCCAGTATTATGGGACTCAGCAGGGTAGTACCGAAATGGGAGAGAGAGAGAGTGAGAGAGATGCATTGCCTCAGGCCAAACCATGTTCAACCCCCTCAGATGTGCCCCATGCGTCCAGCGGCCTCTATCTGAATGAAGATGGAGACACAGCCGCTCCTTTCCCTCTGCAGACCAGCAACCAGGGGATTTGGAAATCTGGCAGGTTAACTGGAAAATCTCCATATGATCCAAATGTGATTCAAAAACCCATCCAAACAGCACTGTTCAGCTCAGCAATAATTTCCACTGGGGTTTAAATGCCCTCTAAATAGGAATGATATTGTTATTATATTGTTATTGTACTGTATGTAGAAGAGCCTGTAACACAATTTTACAAGAGAGAAGATAATTATTCTACTTGTCAAAGTGGAATAATTCAAAGTCCCAATGGCTACTCAACTACACTAAAAATATATTTGATATGCAGTATTGAGATGTTTCACTTATTCTGGTATTCAGATTCAATATATGCCAGAAGTGTGTGAGCAGGCAAGTCACTTAAAGGAAAGAAAAAAAAAATACAATGAACCAATATTATACTGTATGTTCATTATATGTAAAAGTTTGAGTTTCCTCCCAAAAATATTTCATCCATATTTACAGATTTACTGAATAGCTCCAGCAAAAACACATGCTCATGCTAGTAAAACATGTCCACCGTGTGATGTTTTCTTATTCTAATGTATTACATAGGACAAGTCCCTTACATTTGCTGGTTTTTCAATTAGAGATTCAGTTACATAAATGTTTGTTAGAATGTGAGAATTAAGTGCGCATAATGAGGGTTGCAATAAAATTCTACAAACATACCATGCAATGCAATAAACACAACCAGTTATAAATATGAAATATAAATATAAATGGTAGATATAAATTATTAAAAATGCATAAAATGACAGAATGAAAATGCTTAAAAATGAAAGTTTACATATATATATATATATATATATATATATATATATATATATATATATATATATATATATATATATATATATACATATATCTCACAGGTTGTATTTTTATTCAATGTCGCTACAGTTAACCCTTCAGGTATCAACATTTTAAGACATTCCTCTTAATATCCTTCTACTTAGTCATAGTCATGAGTGCAGGTCCTTTAGAAAGTGATATTTTTGGATCTGAACCAAGAAAAAACAGATTCTGAGAATCCAGAATGCGATTTCAATACAGTGGTTTCTAAAGTTTATAAAGGAAAATCACTTGTATCTCATAATTACACATATATTGACATAGGTCAGGAAACCAGTTTTCATGGCTCTATATGACATATATGAATAGGCGGAGCTAAAGCCTTCAGATAAAGTTGCTTCAGATGCAGTGGTCCAATTCTGCTAAAATTATAATCTGAAGAAGAAGAAAAAAAAACAGAGTTGTCATTTCTATCTGTAGTGTTTGGCAGTTAGAATCAGCTCATTAAAACATTTTCTTAATAATCATATTTCTGCTTGTTATCTCTTAGGGAAAAAAAATAAAATAAAATCCAACTATTTGTAAGTTACAACAAAGTTGTACAAAAGATTTTATTTTTCTATTTGAAGTCCACACACTTTGGAACTTCTTTCTACTTAAGCATGTAATTAATGATTAAGAAACTGATGCTGATCCTAATGAGACACTGAAAGTCTCTCAACTTGAAGAAGAAACCAGTTCATCCTATAGATAAAAGACTAATCAACAAACTATAAGACAAATACATGTCGTGTGCTACAAGTGGCTAATTTGAGTGATCGTGATCGATTTATTTTACAGTTAGATACACATTATTACCATTAAAACAAAAAGTCACAAACATATCGATTCACTTATACATACTACTTATTTATTACATTTCATAGTATTTGCTTTTTTAACCTTAAAATCTAAACTATAGATCGCTCAATCGTGACCGCGCTGTGGAAGCCTTATGAGGCCATGCATTATTATTTCTTTCTTTCTTTCTTTTTTTTGCTCATAATCACGGCTTAATTTTCTCATGAGCTCAACATAAGAAAAAGTTGTTTTCTCACGATGTCATTTTATCAGAAGAAAATCTCGTGAAATTGTGAATGGGAGCGGTGTTGCATACACGTTGGCATCTTTGCCATCGCCATCACCATCATGAAATGAATAATTACCTGCTGTATTGATGGACTTGATCTCCGCATTAAAAGGAAGGGATGTCCCCTTCTCAGATGTCGGACAGTAAAGTAATAATAATAATAAGTAATAATAATGCATGGCCTCTAAGGGTTTCCATTTAGCGCAGTTTCCCAACACAAAAAAGTTATTTGTATTTTTAAATGAGTCTATGTATGTCTTTTTAAGTAAAAACACATATTTTGGCCTGTAGCAGCAATGTCAGAGATGTGTCACAATCTTGTCCAACAAAATGCACAAAATTTTGTGCAAATTCTGTGGGCAGAGGCCGAGAACAAGTCTCCTAAATCCACTTAATGACAATTAGACTGCTTTAATCGTGGTGTTTGGCTGGCTGTAGACTAGCAGTGACAGCAGATGACTGATGACAGAGAGGGGAGAGGTTCTCGCTAACACAATTCATCATGAAGGGTGATCATGAACTCCACGTGTCAGATAATTCAGCAGCTTTAATTATAAGTTTGTTTAGCTTCAGCATCAATCTGCAGTCATGGTAGTCATTACAATCACAACACACACACACACAAAAAAGGTGCATTTTAAGATTAAAATTAATTTACAACCCTTAATGGTTATTAGTTTGCTCTCAAGGTTCTATGTAGAACCCAATAACAGCGAGTTTCTCAAACAGAAAGAGTTCAGTGCCCAGTAGGACCCTTTTAGCAAGTAAAGACACCCTAAATAAACACTTAAAGAAGCCTATTTTTCCTATTTATGCTTATTATGAAGCTGACAAAAACAAATGAAGTTAAGCAAATCTAAATGACTATTTCGTTCATATTTTAGGTGGATAAAATATCGGCACACACATTGACACAGTTTCATCTGTCCCTAATTTCAGTGTCAGATTGGAAACAAGAGCTTGTCCTTGTTCCCCGTGTTTTAAATGGAGTAATATGAGGTAAATTGTTGCTTGGCAGGGCTCGTCATCTATAAAGCCCTCGTTCCAGGGGGACGTGTGTGATGTACGTGTGCCTCATGGATTCCTACAAAGCAGAACGTCGGCCTTTACACCCGGCCTCAGATTCCAGCAAATTGTCTAAGCCAAGCTGCCAATTAACCCTGGGTCCCTCGCTGGTGCAGGGGGAGGAGGTGGGGAGAACTCACTGTTAGGTTAATTGCTTCATGTTACAGCGTTGCAATGTGAGCAGAGCTCAAGCTAGCCAGGGGAATCTCGCCGGAACGTTCCACACACACACACACACACACACAGGTGGATTCCGTCAGCTTTACACTGGACTTTATTGTAGGTCCAAAGCCTGGATTTAGATGTATTTATAAAAAAAAAAAAATCAGGAGAAAATATTTTCAACTGAGAAATTGTAAAAGCCCATTCACATCTCCAAAAAAAAAAAACCTTTACGGAAACAGTATAAACATGACAATCAAATAATTTTTCATTAATGTTCCACTAGCCTAAATATTGTGTAAAACATAATCTTTTGAAAACAACTTGATTAAATAAAATTAAACGGTTCAAAGAAATAGAAGTAGCTGCTAATTTCACTTGAAAAGCTTGCTTAAAATGAAAGAAAAAAAAGAAAAAAAGAGAGAAAAAAAGGTTGAATTGCTAGTCTTATGACCATTTCATCATAATCTCATAATGATAAAGCAAGAAGGCAACACGATACATTAAGAGCCAGGGGGGTGTAAACTTTTGAACAAGATGATCGGTGTAAATTGTTATTTTGAGAATCGGTGTATCAATGAATCAACTGTACATAGGACAGACTGGCCCTGCCTACATGTCTATTATATTTAATGGTGTCAAATGTCCAGCTAAGATGACTCATTATCTCAACCTGACCTTTGCCCTTCAAGATTACCGTAATGCTAAGCTAAATCTCCTCTTGCATCTCTGACCCTTGGCTCGGTTCTTTCAGAGTTGGAGATTATGGCTAATTCATGACTTGAGAAAGTGATATTTAGAGCAAGCTGCCGCTGTAATTACACTCCAGCTACACCGTAAAATGCACCGTTCCTTTCTCTGTCTCTTTATCACCCCTGTTCTCACGTGCCACGCTAAAACCTGATGCGCCACAGGTTGCAACCAGACCTGGCTCCATCAGACATGTCAGATGGATGATAGGTTACAAAGGCAGCAATTTTGACCAGCAGGATTTGATGGTTAGATGGTTTGTAGCACAGTGTAGAAGTATTCAGATGCTTCAGATTGATGCAGTAGAGATAGCAGCACTGTGGTTCAGGTATCAGAGCCCTCTTGGCAGTTCTTGGATGCCAGCACATGAAAAGGTGGCACTCCTGCGTAACAAGGCGAGAGATTCTGTGACGTGATAACAGACACAGCCAGTGTTTACCGCAGCTTTGCAAATCGAATGTCGGTGTGTAATGTGAACACAGAGCTGACCTGATGTCTGGCCGATGAATAAGTAAGAGTGAACTTTCTCAGGTTGCCTGTAAGCATCCATGTGGCATCAGTAGGTAAATTTGGTTGTAAAATGCCAGCAAAGCTATGCTAATACCACTCCAAACATGCGTCACGCAAAGTAGCTAATCTTGAACAGAGCTTTCAATGTTTAATCATTACATCATATGAATCCTTTCGTTAGCCATGCAAACTTAAAGACATTTAAATGGAATGAGGAAATTAATAATTAAATGGAGTGTCTGACAAAGTAAAAGAGAGCAGATGTGTACATGACGGTTGGTCATGTGACCTAAGGTCTAAGACGAGTCCAACTCAAGGTCAGTGAGAGGAGGTGAATTTCCATTTGGACATTTGAAGTGTAGAGTGCTTAATGTAACACCACGAAGTACAGTAACTACAGGAATAGTATATCTGATTCTTTAAGCACCCCATGCAATCAAAAATGTCATTTTTATATCATTAACTCCTACTGAATGGCTGATTTCTAATACATAGATTGGTTTTTGGGTCAAGTTTGGTGACATATAATTGCAAAACTGACACTTTTTCAGTAATTCTATGAAAATAAAAGGGTCACTCTATATAAAAACTGCAACCATTCAAATGTATATAAATCATTGGCAATAAAACGTAACATTGAGTAGAATATTGCTGAATATCATTATTAATGTAAAGTGTTACGCTTGAGATATACATGAGATAATTTCAGTCATCCTGTTCCTAATTACTGTAAAAACACAATATCTTTCTAAATTCTCCTCATTAATTAGTGTTAGAAATTGTGACATTCTTTACCTTATCTAATAATTATTTTTTGCTTTAATTCCTACCCTTTCCTGAAATAAAAGTCTTCCTATTTTAACACAGAGGCTATGTAATAGCTATCTATGTGAAGGGTCGCTCAGGGTCCCGTTTTGGGTGCAAGGTCTTTTAAATGTGATGGCGAATGTAACCGTTGGTGTCTGCATGGGTTACGTTCAAACTGTTTTAATAAACACAAGGTTTCCATTAGTAACAACAATATTTCTCTGTCAGTCAGTCAAGCACAATTTATGGTATTTAAAAAAAAACAGAGTAAAATGACCAGAACTTTAGATTATAGATCAAATCAGTATTTTAAAAATGTTTGTAGATTTATCTTGTCCTGTTTCGGGTATGTTACTCTTGAAACAGCCCAAGCCTTATTCCCAAGCTTCAAATTTCCCATCAGATCCCATATTCAGGCATGATGTGTATCACCCGAGAGTACGTAGGGATCTCCTACATGGCGGCTCGTAAGTGTTTTGACGATCTGTGATGTTGGTGTCCAGGTAAATTACACCTTTTTACACTCGCAACGTTTCGTTCAGGGTTTAGTGAAGTCACTCAATTTCTCGGAATTTATTGAAAGATCTCATTTTCGAGGAGGTCCTAAAGACACAAAGTACAAACTTATAGAAAACATACAAACAAAACAAAACAGCATAACGTTGCATAACGACAGCTTGCTCACCCTCTCCCACCAACACACACAGACCTCAGCTGTTGCACACAAACAAAAGAACTTAGTTACAAAGACCCAGAAAATACGTTGATTACATCATCATAAAGACTAACTGAAGCAGTTTGTCTTCAGGCTATTTTTGATACAAATAAAGAAAAAGACACACACATTAAAAAAAAATAAATGTTAATATATATTGCAACTGCATTATCATAAAAACTAAAATACCTGATACAGGTATGGTCTTACCTTAACTTCCCAGTGATGCACACGCTACCCAAGAAAATCTCGACTTCAGTGTTTTGAATCCTTCTTTTTGATTGGATCAAATATAGACTAAAGAGTTATCTTGAAATATTAAATTTAACAAATCTTGAGATCTTTGATATTTATTACATGTGCAATGCAGTGAATGTGATGCCTCATAACTCATGTTTGAGTGGAGATGTTATCTTTTGACCCATGTGCCATCATGTCTGGCCCATATGCCATTATGTCTGATGTCAATGTAAGGGTGGGAGTGTTCTTCAAAATTCATTTTTCTGATATTTTACCCTCATATCACAGTTTTCATAGAGTGACCCAAAAGCCAGCAAAAATGCCAATGCACTTAGCAAGCAGAAATGCCAAACTCTGTATTCTACTCTAAAATATAATATTAACAAAGTAATATCCATATAGCTTGCAAAAAAAAAATAAATCCCATTATTAATACGATGTAATATATACAAAATGTCAAAACCCCAACATGCAAACAAAACTGAAAATTCAACCAGCACTAAGTCAAAAGAAAAAAAAAACAGACTTAAGCTCCTTGCATTTAAGATCAGTTGTTATAAACTAGGCTTAAATTTTATATCCACATTAATAAATTAAAATTACATGATAACTAGAAAGTTTTAAGCCAGGAAACCTGTGTGGTAAGCTAGCTGGTTAGCTAACTAAGCCAATCTTGATGAACAATCTCATAGTTGTTATGGTAAAGTTATATTTTGACAATATTGACTCCTCTTAAATACATTTTTCAGAATATGACAGTCGTATGACACTCATGTCTTCCTGTGACAAATTACTAGCCAGATTACTAGCAGCTAGCTATCTAGCTATCTGTGCATTTACGGTTAGCATTTTCAACTGTCACATTCATAGATCTTGGCCGTTAGTGAGGATCTAGGTATAGAGACATTCCTAGGCTACTTTAGTAACCACCGGATAACCATCACTGTACACCCGCACATTATAATGCTGCTATGGGACACTCTTTGCTGTCATGAGACATGTTTTTTACTTGACATTGCAGCTACATTTCTCTTCACAGTCTGTGTCTAAACCGTTTACAGGCAGTAGTTTTTACTGGTTTCTCCCTTGCACTGTTCTGTTCTGTTCTGCTGTCTAGTTAGAGTGAACTTTATCATTCTGTGTATTTATTTTATGTTTTGCACTCGTTTCACACTGTTGTGTATCTGCTCTTTATGTAGTTTTATGTTCCATGCTGCCAGTACTTTTAGAACACAATTTCCTCCAGCTTTCAACCATTCCGGTCAAATGTACAGTAATAACAAGGCAAATCAATTTAATTACACTAAGAGCATATTATAACCTATTCACACCTATTGCAGAGTCTGAATCAGAGCAAAAATTGTACTTTTTGCTCATTTGCTGTGTGGTGTGCTTTGGTTTTACACTACACAAATGAACCATCCATCCATCCATCTTCTATACCGCTTATCCTTCAGGGTCACGGGGAACCTGGAGCCTATCCTAGGGAACATGAGGCACAAAGCGGGGTACACCCTGGGCAGGATGCTAATCCATCACAGGGCACAATCACATACACATTCACACCAATTTATACACTACAGGCACTTTGGACTTGCCAATCATGTCTTTGGACTGGGGGAGGAAACCGGAGTACCCGGAGGAAACCCCCGCAGCACGGGGAGAACATGCAAACTCCACAAACACAGGGCAACGGCGAGAATTGAACCCCCAACATGCTAACCACTAAGCCACCGTGCATCCACAAATGAACCATTTACTGGACATGACTATGGTAATGGAAAAAAGGTAACCAAACCTGTCAAGTGCATGTAGAAGCACCAAAATCTCCCAAGTGCAGAGAATATGGAATCGGCATTTAACAAATGATTAGATATTTGTATAAATAATTAGATTAAAATGACAACCTAGGGGCACAGTAGCTTAGTGGGTAGCACGCTTGCCTCACACCTCCAGGGTTGGGGGTTCAATTCCAGGTACATGCAGTTTGCATGTTCTCCATGTGCTTCAGGGGTTTCCTCCAGGTACTCCAGTTTCCTCCCCCAGTCCAAAGACATGCGTCTTTGTAGGCTGAGTGGTACCTCTAAATTGCTCAGCGTGTGTGTGATTATTATGTCCAGGCTCCCCCCAACCCTGTGAAGGATAAGGGGTACAGTGGATGGACGGCCAGAATACATAAAAAAATTTTCAGTTCCTGCAGCTGAGTCGATTCAGAGTCAAATTACTTTCAGACGGCAATCAAACTGCACTAGAATTTACTCATCTACATGCTCTTGGACCAGTTGTTTTGGTCCGCACCTGAATGTGATGTGAGGTGTGTTTTCGTCAGCCTGAAGATGAGCCAAATGTGACAGCACTATAAAAAAAAAAACAAGGATAAGATTCAGATTCTTGTATTAATAACCAAATCAGCATAACTGCTTCTTAATTTGTACAGACGGCTAATTTTGTTATATCGCTACTGCACAAGACTTGTATATCTCTCGTCCATCCCGGAGTGTGTGACCCAGACACTGGTGGAAGTGGAGGTGGGTGGGCCGGAATGTCACATTCACTCAAACATCGTCTGCATGTGTGTGTGTACACATCCAGCGACACCCTGCCCTGTTATTTAGCGTATGTAAACCGATCAAGCACCCCAGAGGGACAGGCTGACACGCTGCACACTGTATGTGTGAATATGTGTTTGTGTGTGTGTGTGTGTGAGGGGTCACAAAATGGAGTAATTAATTTCCATGCATCTCATTGCCAGAATTGCTTACTGATTCAGGGAGCAAGATCAGAGATGTCAGCGGGCAAATTGAGTCAGAGGCCCTCGGCCTTTTCGCAGCCACTAGCCCAATTTCACAAACCTTCTTTCTGATGAGGTAAGGCAGGGACCGGGGCGGGAGGGCAGCCGCTCTGATGGACACAGCGAATTGGCCCAATAAATTGCACCCCGTAAAAAGCAGTGTCTTGTTCATTAAAACACAGTGAATCCCGATTGCTATTCATTAGGAGGCTGCCTGACCAGACAAGATGTTTAATCTAGAGAGCACGCACCTCACCTCACCCCGGCCGGTCAGCCAGACAACGCCATTCCTCGGAAAAAGATATTCTTATTTAGTAACACAAGGTGACAGGTACTGAATAAGTTGTTGCTGCTTGATTTTTTTTCTGTCCGTAGCGCTTTCCTTGGGCAGAAGATTGCAGGCTTTGCTTATGAAGGGGGCTAATTTAGCCATGCCTGTCTTTTTAAATTAAAGTTGACAGTCCACTGTTGGGTCAAATGAACTGCCAATATGTGCATAAAAATAGCAAAAGGAGGTTTCTGTCCTAATATTAAACTCGGGATAATATCTTGGGGGAAAATGTTCATTCATTCATTCACACACACTGCTTAGACACCAATTCTTTGTAAAATACTAGAATTTTTTTTTTTTTTAACCACCATGAAAATAAAGCTAACACATCGCAGTTGGGGAATAATGTCACACATTAGCGGTTAATTAGAAAACAAAGCAATTTATTAGCGCTTTCTTTAATATTCTCGTATACATATACCTTATATTGTAGGTGTTATCCTAATAAATAATATTTTTTGGAAATGTATTTACGTCTTAATGTAGTGTTGCCAATATTTCTGAAGTGTAAGACACTATAGATCATATACAATTTTAAAAAATAAAAATAAAAATGTAAAAACATTTACTGCATGAGGTATTATCTCTTTAGATTGAGAACATAAAACCAGATACAATCATTTAACTACAATTATTTAAACCAGTCATTGGTTTAAACCACCTACAAGATTAGGTAAGAATATGAGAACACAAACATGTTAACTTTGCCTAATAACTGCTGTATTCCATGATATTAAATGTAGCAGGTAATTCATGTCTAATAAACAGAGCTAAACAGTGCTGTTCTGGAAAGAGCTTAAACCAACCTTGGTCATCCTGTTTATTGTTATTGGCATGCAACCAGTCCATCAATATACTTTATTAATGCTCATAGATTTCCATTGATTTGGGATTGTAGCAGTAACAATGATGACTAAATTAGTCCAACCCTAATGTTCAACTCATGAGAGACAAACCCAGACCAAGTCACTTAGAAATGACCATTTCCCTAAAACAGTACAGTAAAGGTTATTTATTTATTACAAATTACTGCCTTGCAATAAAGCCTTTCATCTTCTTCCAGCAGCTTTGCCCACAAGAGCATTTTTGCGGTTTTAAATGTATGAGGTGCTTCAGAAATACAAGCTGAAACCACGACCAGATGCGTGTCGTATTTTATTTCCCAGGTTGAAGGGACTTCCTGTTATAAATTAATAAAGAGAGAAAGAAAGAAAGAAAGTACATACAGTACACAGTTTGATTATGCATTTGTTTGTTCGTTCATTCGTTTGTTCCTTCTTTCATTCAATCAATAATTCATTTGTTTGTTTTTACTTCATTATCTAAAGCAAGGCAGAGAATAAAACATATTAATACAAAATAATACATCTGGCTAAGTCTCAAACAAACACAAACCTACATGATCTGCATAATTATGAATACATAAAATTATTATATTTGTTCCTAATTAAATATGAAAATTGTGTCCACAGGGCATGAATCTGACAAACACAACAAGCAGAAAGTAAAAAGTACTTATTTTTAATTTATTTATTTTTAGCTAAATGTACACAGACAACCTGCTTCTCCATATCACCATGCAATTCCTGACAATGCCAGAGGTAGAAAAGACAACAAATAGGGTGGGGGGGGGAATCAAAGGAAGGAAAAAAAATCACTATCAAAAACAATTTTTGAAGCATAGGTCCCATTGTGTGTAGTCTTGGACTCGTCAGAAAAATGGAGTGTATTCCCAGGGCCTGGACCTGCTAGAAGGATTCCATCCATTTTATGTCTCCAATCAATATTTATGAATCCCTGAGGATTTGTGGCATAAAGCACATAAACAATCAACAGAGTAGATGGGTCAGGCAGTCCGTGCCTCATGCTAAAGAACACTCAGCTAGCCCTAACCACTTCATTCAAATGAGAGAGGCCTCCATCAGAATTGGCATCTCCATCTAGAGATGCATAAACACAATGGGTCTCTATAGCTGCTAATCGCAAGAATGGAAGACGGGCGGGAAGCCCCATCACCAGCGGCTGGAGTTTGGGAACCTGGAGTTCACGAGGAGGATATATCTATTCGATCTGTACTCATTTGAATTACTGGGAAATGTTGGAATGGGAATTAAATGGCGGGAAACCTAACACTGTTAATGACCGAGTTGCAATTTACATTCTGACACAGCCCAAAAATAATTCAACCCTGTAATATTTATGTTATGGATCGGCTATTAACCTTAAAGCATATAATTCCTTAACTATAATCAATTATAGTAAAGCTAAATGGACAGGTGTAGTTACAGCAGTGAAGAATGCAAGTCTTGTAACCATGAGACGTAACCAATGAAGCACAAATTAATTATTTATTTTACAACATTTTTGGTTACATATTGGTATTTTCTATTAATGCAACTTAAGTAATGGAAAGAAAGTAAGCCACTGCATAGACTTTAAAGCATCTTACCATTTTCTTTCCTGAATTTCTCTGAAGCCTAAAGAAAATGTAGCCAAAATGTTCATCCTATTAAATAACTTTAGTTTAAAATCATTTTTATTTAGGGGTTTAGAGTTTAGAACATACTTCTTCAAGTATTTGTGCTCTTGTCACTGGAAACGTACATTCATTCTACCAGACACGCATCTCTTACATCACTAAGGTCTTCCAGTTAATTGATTAATTAACAATTACTTGCCTTTTTAGATCCAAAAACAATATTTATCTCGATTTGTCTCCTTTTTTTTTGTTTTAGAGAGCACCTATCAGCTGTGCAGGTGAAAACATGGCATGTAATTAACATGTCATAATCAAAATGACTAAGTTTGACACATTGTAATCACTGCATGGAGATTAGCCTGTAGCCAGGGGCCATCCATGCGGCCTGTTTTAATATCATTTGCATAATGAAAGCCCAGCGACAGTAATAGCTTTCCTTTCTCTTATTATCATCTTATTTCACCCAGGGCAGAGAAGACTGCCACTGTGTCTACCCATTACCTTGGAGGAACTGAGAGACAAAGTCATGCTCAACTCTGGCACGTGTCTCGCCGAAACTCACACTGCTGGCCAGAAGTGCACTTTTAGCATGAGCCATTTCTGTGGTTATTAAGAGCCAAAGAGCAGAGTTGAACAAAGGGAAAGATTGTGTCCTTATCGAGTCACCTTGCTGAATTGGGTCTAGACAACCCAATCTTATTGGAAAATTCTTGGAAGTTTTAACGAGGCAGGACAATTTCATTGGATTTTATAGAAGTTCAGTTGTAAGTATTGCTACATTAACTGATAAACAGCACTTTATCCAGTCTGAAACATCATACACTGGCAGTTAAAAGTTTCTAAGTCCCTGGAGCTTCTTGTTTTTGTTTGTTTATTAAAGTTTAATCATTAATAGTGCCATAGATATCTTTGAATTCAATGATCTTAACTAACAGCCTCTTAGATCCTACTGGGACACTCTCTTTATTTTTATCTTTTTTTAGTTTTACACTCTATTGTTTCTCTCTGGGACTCTCTCTTTTTTATTTTTATTTTTATTTTTATTATTATTATTATTATTATTATTATTATTATTATTATTATTATTAAACCTCTCCTGCCCATTTCCAAAGGAATTCAGGCCACTCTTGCTTACTCCAGAAAAAATTCTAGCCGATTCCATCATCTTTTGTAGGAATTGTGTCCAATCCCACTCACTTCCAAAGGAACTCTGACCAATCCCACCAACTCCTGTAGGAATTCTGACCAAACCCACTTGCTCCCAAAGGAATTCAGATCAATCGTGCCTTCTCTTGAAGGAATTCTGACCAAACCTACCTGGTCCTGAAGGAATTCTGACCAATCCCACCCACTCCTGCAGGAATTCTGACCACTACTGCCTATTTCCAAAGGAACTCTGGCCAATCCCATTCACTTCTGAAGGAATTCTGCCCAATCCCCACATCTCTCACAGAACATTTGACAAATCTCATCTGCAATCGCAGTTATTTTTGCATGTACCCACAGCAATATATATATTTTTTTTAAATTATGAACTTTGTTGTATTTCCCAATATATAAATTATCAATGTAAACTGAAGTGACCTTGATCAGGATAAAGCATTTGCTGAATACGACTGATGGAATGTAATAAACCTGTCCCATCCAACACATTACTGTGTTAATGAACAGGGCTTTTCTTTGTCTAGCGAGCTTCATAACCACTCTTGCAACCTTTTTGGGATCCTAGTCCCAATACACTGTACACCTCTAATTCAGCCTTACATGCTACACTCATACTACATACAGTTCCTATTAGATTCACTGTAGTTACTGAATAAGTTTCCTGAAGATAACTGAGTTGGAGCAGTTTGCTGGCAGCCTGTACATTCACTCAAATTCCAACTTTAGCTATCGGTACAGAAAAACATACATCAGAACCCAGTCCCAAGGAAACTTTGTCAGCAGTGAATTTCAGTCTGACACTCCATCATAAAGACTGAGATACTAGACTCTTCTAATCACAGACTCCATGGCTCACTCATATTCCCCTGAGTACACAGCAGAGCTGCCCAGAAAGCAGGCAAATCTGACAGGATTTAGTCCAGATCTACAGATCTGAGCCTGTTATGTTGTCCAATCCACACAGCAATGAGCACTCATCCTCAGGTTTTGGTTTTCTTTTAAAATAATACAACTGTAATCTGGACTAAACTGGCATGTAATCCATCAGAGATGAGCAAGAACATGCATGTGCCGTATATAATTCAGGATGATAATAAAATATAAAAAGAAATGCAACATACATCTATTGCGAATAAAAGGGGTTTTAAAAACTGAAATTTTAACTGTCATGAAGCAACATGCATTATTTAAGTGTTACTATTTACAACATATTTCAGCTTTATAATAACAGTACTTGAATAATCATGCACTAATACCTGGACAGAGTTTAAAAATGATTTCCATTACAGTTACAAATGACTTAATTTAAAAAAAATATCAGTAACGTAATCTAAGTATCACAATATGAAAGGAATGTAATCTGATTACTTTTGGATTACTTCAAGGTCACATATGTAAGGAAAGCTAAGAGAAATGCAATATGATCTAAAATACTATTATTTCGAGCTCATTATTAGAGCTTAAAAACATGTTCAATTGATTTGTTTTAAGAAAATAATTCATTAAATGAATAAGTAAAAGATCACTGTACCTGATGTAGGTAACATTACATCACAAAAGTTCAGGTGACCGTATTCTGGTTTTCCAAAAAGTGGACACCTCTCCCCCCCCCCATGTCTTAATAGCATTCAGAACAGTGTTATGATGAAGGCAGATTTTGATACACTGAAAAACACACATTAGCATCACATACACATATATAAATTCCTACATTCTTTTGAATGTCCATGGAATAAAATAAAATATTACGAGTGTGCCTTTTGCCATCATTTACACATTTGAAGCAATGTGATAACATCAAATTAAAAATGACCTTATGGCCATGGGCATCGTTTCGACTCAGGACAGAGGTTATTTGCTGCCATTGTCAAGCAACTGTTTGACGTGGTACACAACAGCGCGGACGCTGAGAGTAGGCTAATGGTTGAGAGACAGGAACCTGGCTAATAGTTGCTGCATGCTTTTTAAAAATCGACCAATTGGTGTGCGAGAGGCGGGAATTACAGAGAGGGGTTAAAGTGTTGCAAATATGTGCATACATGATGCAGCATTAGACCATAAACACATCATAATGAAACTAAAGCCGAAGCTCGGACATTCTCAGATGTAGAAATTCCAGCCGGACGCTTTTTAAGGTCTGAAAAAGTGGATGTACAGTCACCCTAACAAAAGCGTTTCGGAGAACAATGCGTGTTCATTTCTACCAAATTAACTTCGCACAAAATTTATCTACGCATGCACCAGGAGGTTGCTCACGTGAGTCACGACTGCAAGAACGAACCATAACTATAATCAAGCAGCTGTCTGTATTATGTTATGTCAAAAGATTCATTTCTTTGCTTTTAAATGAAATAAAGTAATCCTGAGAGCACTCTTTTTTTAAATACAAAATGTACCTGTAATCAGATTACTTTGTTTTTGGAAGTAACTGTAACGGATTACGGTTACCAGATTTTTGTATCCTGATCATGTAACGCCGTTACATGTACTCTCTTACTCCCCAAGCCTGTACCTGAATTAACACTTACTTAAAAATGAACTAATGAGGAGTTAAGGCATGTACTAATCACAAACTAATGAAGCGCTAACGTTTATTACGACGTAAGTTTTATGAATTCACGTGTGAATAACGACCACTTTAATTACATGTTATTACATGTCTGTTAGCTAATGTATTAGGGGTAAACTAAATCAAACATGCTCTATAAGAAAGAAAATGAATTAATAGCTCAATTTCAAATTGTTTATATAATTTGCTGGATACACAAACATCATCGGATGGCGCTGGATTACGTTCATAATTTACGTTGATGCTCCTTATCGAATGTAGAAAGATGCACTAATAATAAACACCAATCTTTTAATCTCAACCCGTTTTGTGTCATTCTCCATCCAGTGCCATGCAGTGATGTTTGTGTACGTAGCCGTATACGGCTAATTATATAAACAATTTGAAAGTATACAGAATTAATTCATATTCTTTCTTATAGAGCGTGTTTGATTTACCTTACCCCTATATGTACGTCATTAACACATAATTAACTAACAAACATGTACTAACGTACTTAAGGTGGTCGTTATTCATGTATGAATTCCTAAGTATCACGTCGTAGTTAGTAGGCTAGCGCTTCATCAGTTTGTGATTAGTTCATATTTAAGTAAATATTAATTCAAGTATTAGTGCATGATTATTCATTCATTTACTGTTATTATTAAGTGTTACCCTTATTTCTCCATTGAACATTAGTCATTGTGATTTCTTTCTTCTGATCTTATTCTAATGAAGAAAAATATAGGACATGACACGAAGTCGTGGGTTGAAAATGTTTCCTACTTGAAGACAAAAAAATTAAATTGCATATTGAGATTTAAAATCAAAGCACAGAGAGCGTGCAGGTCTGATACGGTGAACAGGGCTAAAGGAAAGAGTTCTCACATGAAAGGACAAAGATGAAAAAGAAGAAGGAGCTGGATGTTAAAACTGATTGAATGTTAACTAGAATGTATTCATCTGCACCAATCTCACACCTGAGGCCATGGATCTGATTTAGGTAGAAGAGACTAAATACCACAGTACAGGCTTCTTATTTAGGCTTTCATTATAAACTGCATATATGAATACATCATCAAAATTCTACATTGTATACAACTTCCATATCCTGAACACAAACTATATTCAAGAGCACTGTCCAGTGTATGTGCTTTAACTCCATTTTAAGTCTGCTCCACGATATTAACCAACCCCCCCCCACACACACTATATTTATAAGACTGTTACAGTTATAACCAGAAATCAAATTAATGTGCCATTTCGTCTCCGCAATCCCATTGATTCCTGACAAAAATAAAATAGTGATGAAACGAATGCTCCATAAAAGTAGGATCAAGTTTTGCGCCAGCAAGATGCGAAGGATACCTCGACTAATGTAATTCATCGTAACCTCCCTGTTGCCACATCTATGAAGCCATAAAGCTCTGATCCGAGCTCCGGAGAGTGGGATAGGGTGGGCACCCAAACCCAGCAGTATTGACAAAGACATGCATTTGCTAAAACGATAATGAATATTTCATGCGGACAAGGATTTCAGAGCTCCTTGGGCGGATGTAAATAAGTGAAGAGCATATGATATTTACCCCAGCATAAAACATTGATGAGAGCCAGGCCTATTTAAGAGGGCTAAACATGACATGGTGTTTACACTAGGGTCAGACAGAGGGGTCAGCCAGAGGCACGAGCCCCTGCTCTAAAGAGCCGGATAACGTTACAGGACCAAAAAAATAAAAGCAAATATTGCCCCACCAGCAGTGACAGCCATCAGGATAATACACCTACTTAGCTGCCCTGAAGTATCTAAGTATCTCCAGGAGTGAGAGAGTAGTGCTAACAATGACAGTAAGATGTTGTAGAGTCTCCGAGCCAGTCCCTGTCTATGTTGTCAGCTGCCATGATGTTAGTAGTCACAGCAATCATAGACGGGTTCATGCAGCAGTGCCACAGCCATAATGATGATCATAAAGTTGTCAGGCGTCTCATGCAGGCCTCATTCTCACGTCACCCGAGACCAGAGCTGTCTCGTTAGCTAATCGAGGCTCCTCGGCATTAACGGATCGAGAACGCTTAAAGCTGAGGGCCATTTTAAGTGCGGTCAGCGGAGGAGCGTAAATACTTTGGCAGTGGTTAGAGCTGCTGCATTATGTATTTTGCGGGAACTAAACAAAGGCGCTGTGGTCAGGCCGCAAGACCCGTTCAGGCCCCTCACTCAGAGCAAATGCATTTCTCCCTCACCGCATGAATACTGCCTGTTTGAGTGCATTACATCTCCACTAGCCACAGCCATATGATACAAGGCTGAGTGGTAGGGGAGGAGAGTGTGTGTGGTGTATTCAGTCACATGGTAAAGAAATAACAAATACGATACTTCCTACACTCACACACAACCAGACAAAAAAAGAAAAAAGAAAAGAAAAAAAAAAAAAAAAAAAAAAAAAAAAAAAAAAAAAAAAAAAGAAGTCAAAGCAAAGACACGGTAAAAGACAAAAAGGGACTGCATGGTTTAAAAACTCCAGCAGCTCCAAAGAGGCAGAGAGAGAGTGAGAGACGAGACGGAGCCACATTACATCTTGATCAACAGATGACTGATCGTACTGAGCGCTGGCCATCCTTCACAAGCCCATTGTTTGATGACAGAACGCCGAGTTGCCTACGTGCATCCATTTCCCACAATTCTACCTCCCCCTTCTCCCCTCTCCTCCCCTCCCCCTGGGGCGGGTGCATCAATAACCCAGGCGGCCGGCCGTTCGGGAGGACAGGAGAGGGCCCGTTTTTGCCCCGAGGGCTCCCGCTGCGCGCCCCCACCATTACAGCCCGCCCATCCGTCATCACCCCAACCCCGCCTGAGGTCACCGGTCTCCTTCGACCAGCCAGAGCATGATGGGACGGTCCGAGGTTCTGCCTCGCCACTCATATCGTCATACAACACACATATATATCACAGAGCACTACATGCGGCCATTACATACACTACAGCCTTTTGATGCATGGTATAACGTTAAATGGGCACTTTAACAAATGCTTCTACATGTTTCAAAAACGTTGAATTTTTTTTACCTATACTATATCTATAATACTCAGAGGAGGAGGAGGTCCTCAATTCAAATACTTAACATACCATACCATATCTTGATAACATTACTAATGCTGTACATCCACAGTGCAAGGCTCAGCACAGTAGGCCCTGCATCACTAATTGAATGTAATGACCCATGGCTGTTGTCCAAAGCCTGGCATTGCCTGAAGAAAATAAAGCTCTTCCCCTCCCACAGGCCAGGAGCTACACCTCACAGCGCCCCCAGCTTCCTATCAGCCTACACACATCATCATTAGGTCACATTCAGTTTTGGGTTTGAGTACAAGATCGCCCCATGAGAACATACACTGATGTAACTCTGAATTTTTCCTCTGAATATCACCTTAGAAAAATGCATCAACAATATATTTTACACCCATTAGTAAGAGGAAAACTATATAATAGTGTTATTGAAGTTGGTTGGGTGCTATAGATGGTTTAGCATGTAAATCAAGTTGTCAATATATCTAGAAATTTAGTCTAGGCTTCATTCTTCTTAATCATCATCATCATCATCATCATCATCATTATTATTATTATTATTATTATTATTATTAGTAGTAGTAGTAGTAGTAGTAGTAGTAGTAGTAGTATTATTAAACAACAACAACAACAACAACAAATGTTTATTTATATTGCAATTTTCATTTTGAGTTCAAAATCTCAAAGTGCTGCATATGTAAAAGATTACGACGGTATTTATGGAACAGACACATTAATCATCCTACAAATCACTAGAACTAATACAAATCATGGAAATTATATTTAACAAGTTAAAAGACCCAAAGAATGAGAAATAGGCTTTTAAACATGTACATTTTAATCTGCGGTTAAAGACACTTATCAGGCAATAAATCTTGATGCTTGATCAAGATTAAAAATGAATTCATAAATGTTATATGGATTTGTGCATTGATGATGATGATAATAATAATAATAATAATAATAATAATAATAATAATAATAATAATAATAATAATCATCTAATTTTGAGTCCAAAACCTCAATGATGACAATACATCACAAAAAACTGACCATGTTCTGGAAATTCTTTTGAGAATTAATACTCTTGCAGAGTTGGTAAAACTATACAGACAGTAACCCAATCTGTAAGAGCAATGAGGTGGCAATCTTACCCACTGTGCCACTGCCTTTTGGGAATCTTGTTCACCCTTAAAAGACATTAGATACAAGCCACACTAAACCAGTATGCTTTAATCTGTATTCAAAAGCACCTACAGCATTAACATTCAAAACGTTGTCTTAAACACTGCTGCAGAGTTTAAGGGCGATGTAAAAAAAAACAAACAAAAAAACAACATCTTCCACCAACTGAACTGTGAATAATCCTTGGGATTAACAGCAGATGTGTCTTTATTGAGTGAAGTGCTCGGGCTGGGCTATACTGCTTCAGGAGATCAGCAAGATATGTTCATAAACCATTTTGAACTATATACGTTAGAAGTAGGATTTTGTATTCACAAGCAGCCAAAGTATGTCGAATAAGACTGGGGAGGTGTGATTCGCTAATTTTCTTCTCTTGGAAAGTATTCTGAACTAGCCGAAATTACTTCGAGACAGCCAAGGCAGAATGTCTGCCTCCAGTTAACTTGTCAGTTTGAAATCGTTTTTATACCCTGTGTTCTGCTTTTAATGTTTGGAATAATGCTTGTGCAACCTCATTGTTGATTAACTTCCATTAATTGCATGCCTCATCAACAGAGGCTTGGTGCTTTGCCTCACACCTTCGAATCCCATCTCTACCCTACGTGCACGGAGTGTGCATGTTCTCCTTGTGCTTTGGTGGGTCTCCTCTGGGTTCTCCGGTTTCCTCCCACAGTGTAAAGACATACATTGTAGGTTGATTGGCATTTCCAAATTGTCTGTGAATGTGTGCGCGAATGTGCCTTATGATGGGTTGGAACTCCATCCAGGGTCTCTCGGGCTTTGTACCCAGGCCCAAGGCGCCCCGTGACGCTGTGTAGGATAAGCGGTATGGAAAATGGATGGATGGATGGATGGATGCATGCCTCATCATGCTTTATTCCTTACATAACAGGTTTGTCCAGATATACACCTGCACAGCCAATTATGCATCTCTCTTTTTAGTAATAAAGGCTACGACCGAGATTAATTAGCAAAACATGAGCGAGGTGAACACACAACATAAACCTTTGCAATCATGCAAACTGGGTAATTAAGCGGTGTCATGAAAAGAGCTATTATCACAAAAGGTGTGAGATGGTGGGGGAAAGCTGTGACAGTAAGCCTACCTCAAACTGCGCCCCAAGTAATAGGAGAATCCTTCAACACCTGAGACCATCGCACTCTCAAGGCCTACGGTTCCAGTCACTACGTTCTATACTTTCTCTATCACTCTCTCTCTCTCCTTCAGCTCTAGCCTTCCTTTCTTTCATATCTTTTTCAATTCTCCAATAGCTCCTCTTCCCCATTTGCTGAAGGGACGCCTCTTCTCCAGACAACAGAAAGAGGACAGAGGATTAAACAAACAAATACAAAGCTTCCTGAGGCAATGCTTAATACAGGAGCACATGGCTCTCTTTTCATCTTCTCAATAGCTATAGCCACGCACACGGAAAATCAACACTCCAGTCATCTCATCCTCTCTGTTCTCTTTCTCGCTTTGGATCAGTGGCACGGGTCCTGCTTCAAACCCCTTCAGATAGAGGTCACTTCCATCCTCTGTCTTACCTTTCATTTAGATTGCCAGCTGGGTTGCAATGCTAAGGGTTAGACATTAAGGAATACAACACAGAGAAGGTAAGATAACTCCAGGGTACCGTTGTACGTAGATAATGTTCAGATTGTGCCTTGAAAACACCGCAGTTCAACACCCAATCACCTCACTGTGAAATATATCCACAAGCACACTTTAAGCTTTGACTAAACTAGTCTCGACATATCGACAGAAAATCAATCAGACATGAACAGCGCCGTAAATGACCACTGGTCAATCCAGCCTCGTCAATGCAGCTCCGCTTCAATACCGATTTTCACTGGGCCTCACCATTTGCCCTTGGGTGATCCCCGTCTCCACATTAGCATTTGTTCCGTGGGTTGACAATCAGGTCAAGAAAAAGGTCCATAGGTGCTGAAGCATTGAGACGACATACACTGCCAGTCAAATTTTTTCCACACCCACTTTTAGGCTCAATTAAAGTGAAAATTCCCTCTGGGATTTCGACATTTTGCAATCTCAGAAATTAACACAATCAAGGAAACGCCGCAATATTCGGCGGAGCTTTTAATTAATTTTTTTTTTTTAGAAAAACCACAGATTTTATGCAGATTTGGGCCAAGACACATTACAATGCACATTCATCCAAGCCATGCAAAGCAATTGCGTGCCATTGCAACAGTGCCAAATCAAATAGTTTTCCGGAAATTTATTTATTTATTTATTTTTTTAAATCAGCAAAATCCTGTATGGACTGTTAAATCCACTACATAAAAGTATTTGCCAGTATTTAGCTGAGCTTTTAACCCGTTACACCACAAAACATTGTCTCCGCTTCAATTCTGATCTCTTAACTGTCCCTTAGACCAATTTCTGTACTATGGGTGATAAGGCCTTTTCTTCTTCTGCTCCAAAACTGTGGAACTCACTACAATCTGATCTTATAGAAGCCCAGTCTTTTAAATGTATTTAAATCTTCTCTTAAAACTCATTTCTTTAGGACTACTTTTACTTTATGACTGTTATATAATTATAACTACTATTATTGTTATTAATAATTGAAACAATTTTATTATTAACTGTTTTCTTTAGACATGCCAATAATACTCTTATGTAAAGGGCCTTTGGAAGGCCTTTTAAAGGGGGCTATATAATTTATTGTTGTTGGTGATTATTACTACGATGGTGAATTGGTAGAAACGATCTGATGAATGTAATTAACTGCAAAAAGTTTAGATCCTGCTTGATCACTATATTTGAGAATGTGTTAGCTGTAAGAAACATTTCTCCAACAGCACAAAAATAACATTTCTGCAATGTTCTGCAAACATCTAACTAAATAAGACCACTATGAAGCCAAACCTTAGGTTCTTAGCATAAAGCAACATTGTGGAACTATTTGCTTTAATAAATAAATAAATAAATAAATAAATAAAATTTAAAAAACCGTTCAACGAAACAGATTTTACTTTTTCAGAAAGCAAAATTTCTCTCAAAACCAGAACATTAAACTAAATATTCTACTAACTTAAAATTGGGTAAATAGTTACATATTAACTTATTTTGCATCTTTTCTGTTTTTTTCCTTTTTGCAGTAAAATTTAGTGAAAGTGTTTCGAAAATAAAAATAATGAAAAATTTTTTTTAAATAAATAAAGTCACTGGCAGCAATAATTATAGACTTGAACCTTGATTCAGGAACTTTTTCCCAAAAAGCACAGCAATCTAATGAATTCCTTTGCAAAAACTATTAAATCATTTCTAGGATCATTCTTTCATCTTCGGTAACAGCTTTATCCTGGTCAGGGTCACTGTGGATCCAGACCCTATCGCAGGGTCACTGGGAGTGAGGTGAGAATAAACCCTGACACCATCCCACGGCTTCAAGCACACACATTCGAACATGGGGCAGATCGGAGTCACCAAACCAAAAGCCGGTATTTCTTCCGAGGTGGGAGAAAACCAGAGAACCCAGAGGAAAGCCACTAAAAATTCTACACGGACCGTAAGCCGAGGTCAGGCATGGACCGTGAATCCTGAAGCTTTGAGGTAGCAACACTACCTGCTGCACCAGCATTCCACCCTGTTCCAAAAGACCTCATTTAAAAATATAAAACACTTCGAAGCCCCCCCAATTCAGTTTTTGAGTCAGAGATTCAGTCTACTCAGGAGTGCTGATCAAACCATATTCCAGGATATGATGTATATAGTAGGAAGGAAAGTCTATTATCTTCCTACTGTAGTGAAAAACTCGCTCTGTTGTAGCTTGTCGTTTCTCTAAGTGGCCATCATATGTGATGTCATTGATCTGTTTCAAACAGTAAAAAGACCTGCTGATAACAGTCTCGAAACAGGGCCGTCTTATGACTTGCACGTGGATTTTGGAGGGAGGAGGTGCATTTGCATATTTAAGGATCAGAGGACTCCCCCTTTCCCTTAATTGAGCCCCTGCGTTATTAATTTTACTGTTAAATACTCAAAGAAAACGCTTTTTAAGCTGCTCTCATTAATAAGCCTCCCCTCCAAGTAGCCTGACTAGGTAAGAACCATCGGCGTGGCTAATTATTACCTTCACGTGCGAATGCCGTTAGTCATGCTTAAAGTGTACTTTTTCTCCCCCCTTATTTAATTAATTAAAAACGAGCATCTATGAACTTTAAATTAGTCTGGTGTAAAATAATCTCTTTTTGTCATTTAATAATTAGCAGTCGACGCAGCGGCTGTATTAATTGCATTTAGACTGACGCCCCAGGAGACGTACATGGAGGACGGGTCACTCTGCCATCTCTGCTTTCCTGAAATAGCAAATTCCCATGTATTTTGAGAGAGAGAGAGAGAGAGAGAGAGAGAGAGAGAGAGAGAGAGAGAGAGAGAGAGAGAGAGAGAGAGAGAGAGAGAGAGAGAGAGAGAATCAACTCTTTTCTGCGTGCAGTCTTTAAATTACCCCTGGGAATGGGAGGCAACCCTTAATTAGCCTAGCGCCGTGGTAAAATTGATTGAAATGCAGCACATCAATTATTAAGCGAAACAGTTTTTTTTATAACTACCCCCCCACCCCGGTGCGTAATTCTTTAGGTAGGAGGGTGGTGCTGCTGAAAACTGGCTACAAAATGAGGGCCCCAAATCTGTCGGTCCCATCATCAGATGCTGCCAGAGACAGACGATTAGCATGACGTCTTCTTCAGTCGATGCAGTTTGGAACTGTGGCACATTTCTTGAAAGTGTTATGGTAATACAGGGGAGTTTGACAACACACTAGTCCTGTGGTATGAACAGTCCAGCTGTTGATTTTTCTGAAAATTCAGAGTTAAGATATAAATGTGACTGGTGTGCAAATAGAGTCCCGTAAATCTCATGTAGTGGCACTCATACCATACATGTGGCCTAAATCATAAATACAAAAGTTATCCAGAGAAACACACTGCTCTAAAAACACAAACCAAGAGAGTAGCAAAGCTAATACTGAAACTGAGAAAAATGGCACCCAAGAAGGGTTGCCACCTGTCCAGTTTTCACCAGGATAGTCCCTTTGTCCAGTGTTAACTGTCACTTTACATTTTCCCCCTAATTTCTCCCAAATTGGAGTGAAGAAAGAAAGAAAGAAAGAAAGAAAGAAAGAAAGTGAAATAAAAATGTTGGTCAGTTTGTGGGTCACATTTTGTGAAGTCTTGTCAAGGCAGAAATCTGCACGTGTCAATGTCTACCACACATCTAGTACTTTTCTCAGCTTTGTGCATCAGCATACTCAATCAACTCCTAAAAAGGAAAGGATGAGTTTCTGATCTCACAGGCTGGCCCCCTAGCACCTCATCCCAAAGGTCAAACCAAGAACAGCAGTTAAATGGCCACTTACCTCTCTGGAGTGTCACTACGTCCATGTCAGGAAAAGGTCACAGTGAACACAGGTTCTTCCTCTCACTCTTGCTGACTGCTTTCTATCAAGTCTTTTCTTAACATCAATCTGGCAACCTAAACTTCCACTGGTCCATCCCTATGCCCCAGCATGTCAAAGTGAAATAAATGATAAATCTGATCATCTCCTAATGCTAAGGTCACATCCTAATACAGTCAAAATCACCAACACAGTAATGCTTATTATAAAAGCCACTCTTAATGTCAGACAAAAGCTTTCATTAGGGAAGCAGTAATAATCGGTTTAATTGCTTTAATTACCATGCCAATGAAGAGTACTACAGAATCACAGCCCATCAGCACAGCTGTTGCCCCTAGCGGCTCTTTTCTCCTGATGTGCTGCCACCTAGTGGCACTTACAGCTACCACAGCCTGATGAACAGAACAGCTCAAGCTTCCCATGTTATGCATCTGTGTGAAAACCAGTCCAAAAAAAAAAAATTCTTCCATTTATCCACCTTCAGTAAGATTCATCGTACATAGGGAGTTGTGGTGGAGCTGGTGTCAATCCCAGGAACACTGGACGGATTACGATGCATACACCTTCACACTTGGGGGAAATTTAGCATAGTCAAACCAACTACTGGCATGTTTCTGGGAGGAAACCAGGAAATCCTGGCGAAACTCCAGTCATTCAGTGATCTGAGCTATGGGTTGTACCAGGGACTTTGAGGCTGTAACACAGTAATGCTACACCCCAAAAGCATATGTCGGATATTCACATGTAATTGTTTAATATATTAACACTTGTGGAGAAACAAACAAGTCCAGTAGAAAATCCAGAGCTTCTCAGGCCAGGGTCACCGCTCGCGTCATCACCTGTCCCTGAAACGTCCTGCATGGGTACTGGTCATTGTCAGTGCTTACAGTGAGTGGAAAACTCATTTGGGCCTAATTAATTTCTCACAGCAACCCAGGACTCCAGTTACCGCTCCAGACCTTTGCCAAAGAACTAGGAAAAGGTCTCCAAAAGACATCCAACACTTCACACTGGACAAGTCAGAGGGTATCGCACAAAGCAATCCGGGGAAGCCATTGTGAAACAGAGTGGGGTCAAGTATAGGTTAGGGCCATGTTTTAATTAGGTACCATGACTTATACATGATGGGTCTTCCTTATAGCCAAAAACATACAATAGGTTTCTCTCAAGCAGTTCAGCCAGGACAAAAGTGAGGACAGAGGCCATTGTCTGAGCCCAAGAGGGGTAAAATGTAAAGAAATCTTCCAGCTACATTTTGAAAGTTCAAAGCAGAGAGCAAGATCATATTCAGGCCCACACACTCACAAGTAAACACATAACTTATAAAACATTATGTAACTGGGGTAGATTTTAATTGAAAGCTATCCATTGGGGGGGGGGGGGGGGGGGTTGTTTCCTTACACTTCCAAGAAAGCTACAAAAAGCAGCTTGATTACAATTCCAGTAATTCTGTAACCTACAATAAATGTTCATTTGTTTTGGGAAAACGTTGTGCTCCATGTTAATGGGCCATGAGGGGGACTAAAACGTGAAACGCTGCCTAACCCAAAGGCTAAATGCCACATAAATTATGTAAGCTCACTTTACTATATAATGGTGTGATGTGGAGAAACCACAAAGTACCAGGCCACTGAGAATGAGTTTAATGTGTGAGAGATGTTTAACGATACTGCAGTTAGTGTGCTTTTAGCTAAACAGTCACCGCATAATGTGCAGCAACATTAAGAAATTGGTTTGTACCTTGTGCCAAGATGTCCATGATTAAAACATTTAGAACGTGTGTTACATACAGCAATATAAAAGCAATATGGAAGCGTCTGATTGAAGAAGAGCAGAAAGCCTAACGGGTTCCTATGCAAAATAGTAACTGTGTATGGTGACATTTAGTTTTCAGCCAGTTAATGATAATCAAAACTGACGAATCAGTTAGGTACATGTGGGACTTTTTGTAAGTTCTGGATGTTGTTAATAAAAGGTTTACTTAAAAAAAAAAAGAAAAAAAAAACCCTCAATTGGCTGGGAAACAAGCTTTAAATAAATTAGATTTGATAAACCACTTACTGAATAAAATAACTCATTACACATTTAGTTCAACCTATAATTAGGCCAGCATCCACAAAAAGTTCTGCTTCCTTTCATTTCTGAGCTTTTGGCGCCCCCTGATGGGGGAAAGTGAACTGGACTGTTCACTAGGATGAGCTGTGAAATTTATGGCTGTATTGAAAATAGAGTACACTCTTTGAGAAAATTTGTTCCAATACTGGACCTGGAATATCCCCACCCTGCACAGGTTTCACAACAAGCGGAGGAGTTGTATCTGGCGAGTAAGAAACCGAGAAAATAAAAATATGCAGGGCTTCTCAGTCCAGAGCAACTGAGAAACACTGATCTGGGGTATACAAACTTTTGGCTCATGCCCTATATCTTGTCATGGAGATCAGAGATGGGTATTGAATTAAGGAAAACTACTGCTTTAAGTGGATAAATAGACAAACATTCTCAGATCAGATGTTGAAGTGAAAGGAAAAGTCCTGCTTTAAGTGAATCAAATAAGATAAATAGATTAAGACAGACAGATATTGAAGTAGGGATAACTTCCGCTTTAAATAAAATAATGAAGCAAAATTAAACAATAAAAAGTGTGTCATAGTGGATATTGAAGTGGGGACAGCACAACCTTTAAGTGAATGTATACATTTTTAAAGAGCGTCACATAAGCCGAAGTGGTGAAAATAAAGCTTCAAGTGAAATAAAGAAAAAGTTAGAGGCGACACATCAGATTATTATTATTATTATTATTATTATTATTATTATTATTATTATTATTATTTAAAAAAAAGCAGCATTTTCCGGGGCCAAGCACCCAGACATTCACAAACCCTCTACACTTGTTGCCGAAGCAAATCACAGGAAAGTAGGGCCGTAACTTTAAACCGAGATTCCAAAACCATTTGTATTCACTCAGGTACGTTTTGACCACGGACAGTAGTGGAATTCTCTGGCTGTAAGAGGAAAGGTCTAGATGAACATGTGTAGCAGGATGGCATTGCTGCTGCAGCTGCTGTGACCTGGAGTCATGATTTACAGCTCAGATCAGATTTTTTTTTTGCCCCCCTTTTCGCTATTTAAAAAAAAAACACATCTAAAAAGGTTTGTTTTTTCCTCAACATAAGAAGAAATGTACAAAAACAGAGTCAAATCAGATAATGAAGTGAGAATCGCATTATGGAAATAAAACATACGTAAAACATTTTAAATGTCACATCAGATATTAAAGTGGGAAAACTCCTGCCTTAAAGTAAATATACAAAAATATTTTTTTATAAATATGCACACGTTCACAAATGCTTTTTTAAAAAAGAAATTGTCAAAAATAAATAATAATAAAACAAAGTAGTCGCATCTGATATTAAAAGTAGGAGAAACGCCTGCTCTACAAGGAATTAAAAATTCACAGAGCTCAAAGTTTAAAGAACCTCACGGTTTATGAAACCCCAGTTATGCTAGTACACACATTTCACTGCTTTGTACTTCACGTTTACAATAACCACAGTCCTTTCCACCACCCAGAGCCCACTCAGTAACCCAAACACCGACATTAAGGGCAGAGCTCAAGTGCACATTTCCCCTCCTTTATTTAACAACTACAAAAAAATTTTAAAATATTTTAAAAAATACATTTTAAAAAAAAAAAAAAAAAAAAAAAAAAAAAAAAAAAAAAAAGGTCAATCAAGCAAGCTCATGAGAATTAAAACTTTTTATTAGTGTATTTATGAAGTCTGCATATGCAACACGGTTGAAAAGCTTATCTCCTGATAACGTTCACGTCCTACCAATACATCTCTCTAATGGTAAAATAAGCTCACCAACTGTTAAATGCTTTGCGCAAAAAAAACAAACAAAAAAAAAAGTCAAAGTAAAATAAAATTATATATATATACACACATACTGTATATGCATATATGTCTGGGCCACTTAACAGTTCTATTTGGTTTTCTTTCCACACCAAGTCAAAACTGGCAAGCAGAAAGTTCCCAGTGTCTGAACGGTTTCAAACAGGCCACAACCTCTTTGTTTTCTCCACACCCGCTGCAATTAAAATACAATCGCAAGTGTAATAAGATCAACAAAACTAAAAGAGAGACAGGTGGCAGGAGGGGAATGAAGATTTCAAACATCTTGCCACCATCACAACAAGTAAAGGAAGGCAGACAGCTAGATCACAGTCATTAGTTAAGTTGTACAACAAGAACACACACTAAAAGTTGCACAATTCATCTCGTAAGACACTGATCTCTTTCTTTTTTTTTCTTTTTTTTTTTTTTTTAATTCCTTCTTTCTTTTCCCCGATTGCGGGTGAATAGAACACTGTCGTGTTTCTGCAACATTTGACAATAGGTAGATGTTTTCCCCCTGTTTAAAAGAACCATAGGTCATGGAAAATCATCCAGGGCAGAAAAGCAACCAAAAAAAAAAGAAAAAAAAAAAAAAAAAGAAAAAACCCACAAACAAAAAAGGTATATACACACACACGTATGTTAAAGATTCTTTGTTTTTCTTGAACAAACCAACTTAAACATGCCGAAAGATGAGGAGGAGCTGAATGTTTGGTGCAACAGCTTCCATCGGAAACACAGAGGAGGAGAATATAAAGACACGGATTGTGAAAGATTTCGACTAACGACTTTTTGTGACAGGACGTTTTCATTATGAAGCCATGTTCCGTTAAAAAGAGGGCATGATCTAAAAAAATACTCAGTTCTAATAAAAAGGAAGAGAGCATTAAAGATTTTAAATATATTTATATATAAAAATACATGAAAATACAAAAAGTAGCTAAAAGAAAGATAAAGGGGGGGGGGAGGAGAGAAATCTTTCGATTGTGAAGAATAACCTACATTATTAACATTTAAAGCTTAAAAGGTTGGATATTTTTTTTTTTTTTTTTTCCCCCGAAGATATGGATTGTGTACTCATTTTTAAAACTTTTTTTTTGGTCAATTTTCTTCATAAAGATTTTCCTCAACACGACTCAAAGCGCTCCAGAGTGATCTAGTGAGTATTTCACCTAACGAGGGGCGATAGAGACCGGGATGAAGACAATATTGGTCCGGGTTGCTGTTTTTCTTTTTTCTCCCTTCCATGGTTCCCTTATTTTATTCATTTCATTTGTTGCTAACACATTCCTAACTGCCCACATTAGATTTCAGAACAAGCATGCCATAAGACAGCACCCTGAACATATAAGGCATCATTCTTTCATAGTGGTTGGGCACGGCGATCGGGAACAGGAAGTGAATAAGGTGTCTTTTGGCGTTACTTTAAGAACGAAGGTTTTGGTGGGTGGGAAGGGCTAATAAAATGCAGTAATACTTTTTGTTGATTAGTCTCAGCAAAGAGATCAAGCTTAAACAATATGGCGTAAGGTAAGCTCTTGGTTAAGCAAAGAACAAAAATCAAAAACATTTAGTTTACGCGATCACTTCAAGGGGTAAGGAATGCTTTACTGAAACATCTCTGCCAAGTTATTAACTGCCTTCTATTACTTCCCTGTTTCTCTCTCCCTCTCTCACACACACACACACACACACACACACACACACACACCCGGTCTTTATAAGAAAAGGAAAAAAAATATATACATTTCAAATTCTACCACTAATACATTTAATATTGAGGATTTATGAGGAGGGAAAAAGAGCGAATTAAAGGTGCATGAAGCTGATGTGACAGCAAGTGCCATGTTCAGTTCCGAAAAGTGAGAACATCAGGAAGGAGAGAGAAAGAAATAGAGAGAAGTACTATATGAGAGAGAGAGAGAGAGAGAGAGAGAGAGAGAGAGAGAGAGAGAGAGAGAGAGAGAGAGAGAGTCAGGGATTATAGCATGTCTGTTGTTCTACTTGTCGTTTCTTGTGATTGTGGACTTTGCAGATTTCAGGGGAAGGGTTGTGGGCATCGTCGTCATGGCGATTAGGACATACTGGAACAGCGGGCGGTGGGAGAACCCATCTGGGTCAGAACCTTATCCAGCCACTGCAATGGTCCGTTCAAGTGCAGCTCGATCCAGCATGGAGTGCTCGTCACAGTCTGCCGTCTGACACACACACACACACACACACACACACACACACACACACACACTTTAAGTATCTTATTCCTTTCCCTAACAATCAGCCCACTAAGCATTTCTCCACTCTCAAAGACTTTTTAAGAAAAGACTCGTAAGCGAGTGAAACAATACCGCTCCCCCTCTTGTGTACCCCACACACAAACTCATCAATCTTGGGTTATTTTTATCTCTGGCCTTTCCCCATAACCACAAGGGAGGTCGTACATGTTGCATACTTGTGGAAAGATTCTATTCGATGTAGATTTAAGCGGTTCATTCATTTCTCTTTCTTAAAGCATTGTTTTAAAGAGGACATGGCCGACCGATTTTAGTTTTTAATTCAGGTGTTCTGCCCTTCAAGTCCCCATGTTGTAAGAAACTTATCGTTTAATGCAAAAGAATTATTGCTTTCAGCCTCAGGATCTTGTATGTAACAAAGCACGTCTTTGTGACTCAGACTCTCAGAACGCATACCACTCTCTCCTTCCTACCAGCTGCCTGGGTGATCGGACATGCTCGCAGTTCTGACCTGGTGGAACATGGGACATCAGTGAGGATATACATCGTGTCCTCAGTATTATAAATGTTCGATATGGAAGTTTGGTTGAAAAGGATTTAACCACAAACGTCACCAAAAAGATTACGTCATGCTCCTGTAAGGTTTTTTTTTTGGCAAAAGATTGTGTAATATTTAAATACATTAAACGAACGTTCCATCTCCAAACATGTTTTGTAAGGTTCTATCAGTCAGCCAATCATCATCATCACCATCATCATCATCATCCAGGATGAACGACAGCACCATAGACAGCCAATCAATATCCATGTTCTATTTACACGCTAATAGAAATGAACAGAGAGGAAGTCTCAGTATGGTGAGCTGTCCACTGCACTCTCTGGTTTTACAATATATAAAATGTTAGATAAAAGGATAACATCAGACAGCATTAGCATTAAATATTACTGAGGTTAACTAGCTACGTGCCATGTGCTTACTGAGCCTGAACTTTCCAGGGACTGAAGATCAATTCGCAGACCTGAAAGTCAGTCCGCACAGGACTTCGCAGTTTGTTTGTGACCGTTGCGGCCAAAAACGCTCGACTGTGCTGCAGCTTTTTTCAAAATTTGCGATGAAAGTCAGAGTTTGTGCTTTATTGCCGGAAAACTACCCGAACTGATGAAATTGCAACTGTACGAAATTGTTTTGCACGGTCTTTTAGTGGTGTTCGTTGGTACGAGACCTTTTAGCGGTACTTATGTTGGACACACATGCATCGAAGAACGCGCGTTGTGATGAGGTCACATGACACGTCCTGGACCAAACCTATGGGAAATCGGTGGTAATTTTGAAAAACCGCAAGTTCCTCAGAATACTGTGGAGCTTGATTTTGCCTTTGTTTCTGCGATTACAACATTGTGAACTCGTGGAGGGACAAGAAAGTCACGTTTGTGTGGTTGCAGAGAAACATGTACTGTATTACTAACTGCATTTTTAATGTTTTACAATTAATTTTCAAAAGGACCACAAAAAATAAATTATAAATTATATATATATATATATTTTTTTAGGATGATTTTAAAAAGTGAATTTGTATTTTAGATCTTCAAGAACACACAAATAAAATCATACTGAGAAGTATATACTTCATAAGGTGGTCACAACAGGCTCAAAATATCCGAGTTCATCTGCTGTGTTTATTACCATTTATGAATTATTTAATGAGGTTAAGAACCTCAATACGAAACTGTTAGACATTTATAAAAACAATAGTATTTGAGCTTGCAGAATAATCTATCAGTTTGTTCAATCACAATTCAAAAACTCGCTTTCTAATAGTTTTTGAAATACATCGGTGTAAATTTAAAGTAAAAACAGAAATCGAGCTGCAAATTTAAAGTTTAGTACCTCTGCATTTTACCAGCTGCAATGTCGAAACGCTGAGGTCTCAAAACGGCTCTTCTCTCAGAACCTTATACTACTATGGTTACAATGTACTTCTTAAATCTATGCTTGGTTAATGCTTTTAAAGTGACAAAAGAATTTAAGACTTGAGGATTTCATGGTACCTGTACTCGGCCCCCCAGCCTTTGACGAAGCTCATGCGGATGGTGCACATTCTGGTGAGCTGATAGACGGCCTCGAAGCCCTGATTGACCGACTGAGCCAAGAGCGCTGCAAACTCCTGGTTGTTGAAGATCTTCAGGTTACAGCCTAAGAAGAGTAAAACATGATGCCAGTAATATTTTAATTCAGTGTTTGAATGTATAACCTTGGATACAGTCTGTAATTAAGGGACAGAAGACTTGCCTGGGGGGATTTTACAGACGGTTGCAGGGTGCCAGCCGTACCGCTGGTTACAGTTGGGGCTTTGAACAAAGATGGCGCTGTCGCTTAGGCACTCGGCAAACACTTCTCCTCCGATATAATACAGCCTGACGCCCCGGCCTGCTCACAACACCAAACGTTATCACGTGAGAACCGTAAAACTTCTCTCAAAAAAAAAACATACTCAAGACACATGCAAGACAATGGGGGATTTATGGGTTAATGGGACAGGTTTATGGCTGCTCATTTCTTAACATTTGATGCTGTTTAATTAATATTGGGCCAAGACATACAAAGAAATAAACCCCACGAACTAGTTACATCAGGTCAATTCCAGTCCAAATACTAACATTTTCAACATCCATCAAAATTTATTTATCTAGGCATAAACAATCTCTCTATAAAAATAAGTTAATAAATAAACGTGATGTTCAAGATTTAGCAATAAATTGTAGACTGATCAAATGCAGCATGGAAACAGTCCTGATGATTAAGGGACGGCATTAAAACTGACAAACACCCAACACATACCAAACTTCCCCGAAGTACAGAAACGATTATGGCAACCAATAAAAACAGATCTACCTGGGGCTGTCAAAGGAACAGTTTAGCCAAATTGTTGGCAAGTTACATTTTCACAATTTTATACTCCCCTCAAAGTGTATTCAATCGGTGAAAACATGCTTGATGTCCAAAAGTACTACAAGGCTAATGCAGAAAACAAGAACGGAAGGCTTACCGCTAACAGTTTATCATTGTGCATGACTAAATCACACACGCCTCAAAAGACATTGTTTGGCTCAGGAACAAAGCATAGTATAAACAGAAGTAGTATATAATTTCTATATGGACAAAACGGTCCATTTTAGTTACGATTTTTATTGAATCAACAGAATCACTTGCAGCACACTAAAATAAGTCAATATAGACACTGGTACTGATACACGTTTCCAGTACGTCATGTAACGTTTATACCATTTAATGCTCAACCATGAGGAAGAAATGAACGTTAATGCAGGGTGTGTCTGATAATCCACACCTCCCTACTGTTTAAGTGAGTGATAAATGGCTCCTCGGTTATAACAGTAAGAAGATTGCACTCTGCACACCTTTTAGTCCATTTGCCTAGTCCTGTGTCTAAGGTTAATGTGTGCATGCACCCACTGCTGGACTTTCACTACTCCATCCAGTTTCTCCTGTTGATCGTGTGCATACCTATGTGTCGACGAGTCATCTCCACGGTGGCATTGCGGTTGACATTGGACAGCAGGCCCAAGCAGAAACGTTCGGAGTTGGAAGGATCTGTGAATCCGTCCACAGTGAGGGAAGGCTGCGAGGCGTGAAAGGTCTCCCCGACCCGCTGGTTCAGCTCATAGTAGGCTATGGAGCACCAGAACGCAGGCTCAGAGTAGGTCACCGGTTGCAGGTCTACAACACACAGACACACACACACACACCATATATACAAAATGTGGTACTAAAAGTGTAGTTAGTCAAAGCCCTTACACAACGAATGCAACATTGTGAAAGCGTTTTAGAGCAGCAGAGGGAGATAATGATGTAACAAGCTGCCCTTACCCATGCCATGGTTGACAGGCGAGAGTGTGCTTGGCGACAGTTCTGCAGGAGAGCCTATGGGGGTGGAGAACAAAAACTTATTTAATTTAGCCACATCTAGGGAAGCAAAATAACGACATACGTCTTTGAAACAAAAAAGCATGCTGAATTGCATTGAAGGGGAAAAAAAGAAATAAAATAAAATAAAAAAAAAAAGCATTGTATTAACTGAACTTGAATTTTAATGTATTTTTTAATTTGTATTTTCAGGACACACACACACACACACACACACACACACACACACACACACACACACACACACACACACACACACACAGACTATAAAATATTCAATAAATCAATATTAACCTTCCAAAGCTCAATTCAAATTCATTGTTTGTTTAAAATAAATATGAAAAAAAAATAAATAAATTAAAAAATAAAAATAAAAATTCACCACATATAATATAGGACAGGAAAATTTCGGTACATTTAATTTTGCTTGAAAAAATTTGCTTTCACAAACTCAGTGGTTTAAATTGAGTGGCTTAAATTCAGTCGTTCTCTGTCGTTCCTCGTCGTTCCTCTCTCTCATCTGGGAACTGCAGGAAAAGCAGTAGAATACCGATACATAAGTTACCCAGAGGACAATTGGGTAACCAGGAGTACGTTAAAAAAAAAATAATAATGGTGGTCTTTGGACTTGACAAAAAACAAGTGTTTTTATTTGACATGCATGTTTACACAGGATGTGCTTCATGTTGATGCAACAAACCACAAAGGTGTAACATACAGGGATTTTTCAATATTTTCCCACCGATGTAGCTCTGTAGCATATGATGTGTACAAACACGGATGTTACAGTAAGATACTTGTTCCAAATCTGTACAACACACTGACACAGGACCTTTTAATTAGGAACACCTGTAGACTTTAACATTGACTGCGTTTACATGGACAACAATAAATCAACTCAATCTAATTAAGACCATAATTTGATTAAGAAACTACCATGTAAACAGCAACCTTAATCTAATTATGGTCATAATCTAATTAAGCTCTAATCAAATTAAGACAGGTGGATTACTCCCGTTTTAATCGTATTATGGACGTGCATTACAGACATGTAAACACCTTAATCACATTATGAACGTCGTGTGAGCGTTTTCACCGCATTTTGCGACAGGACACGATCACACAAGGCAGTTTTACGGCGAACAAGAGAGTTCGGCTGTGTCCCAAACTGCATACTTGCTTACTATAGGCCTGTAGTGGGGAAAAATACATGCATCTCGGCTACTATACAGTAGGTAAGTATGCGATTTGAAACGCAACCCACGGCTTCAAGCAGTCGTCTATTTGCACGTATAGCGATGTGATCTCTGAGACTTTGACCATGGAATGGATGCTGGTGCCATACAGGTTCATGAGAGTATTTCAGAAACTGCTGATCTCCTGGGCTTTAAACTCTTGAGTTTAGAATGATGCTAGCTCTAGATGGGCAGACCTGTTTGAGTTGACCGGCAGGCTACGGTATCTCCAACTCATTACAACTGTGATGAACAGAAAAGCATCCTCAGAAGGTGTGAAACTGAGGCGGATTGGCTACAACAGCAGAGCGCCACATCAGGTTCTAGTCCTGTCAGACCCATGACCCTGTGGCCGGTTCACCGGTTGTCCCTCCTTGGACAACTTTTGGTAGGTTCTAACCACTCCATAGAAAAAACACCCCACAAGACCTGCTGTTTTGGAGATGCTCTGACCCAGTTGTCTAGCCATCACAATTTGGCTCTTGTCAAAGTTGCTCTGATCCTTACACTTGCCCATTTTTCCTGCTTCCAGCACATCAACTTCGAGAACTGACTGTTCACTTGACGCTTAATATACCCGCCTCTTGACAGGTGCCCTTGTAACGAGATTATCAAATGTTGTTCGCTTCACGTCAGTGGTTTTAAAATGTTATAACTGATCAATGTATGCCTAATGGTTGAAGAGGTCTGGAAGATTCTACAGGGCCAAGCCTTGGTGGAATTTGAGGTAATGCCTGGGATCATTGTCCGGTTGGAAGGTCCAATGACACCCCAGTTTCAGCTTCCTCAAAGACAGCATGACATTTTTCTCTTAGGATTTCCTGATGTCAATGAATCCATCTTGCCTTCCACACACTGCAGCTTTCCAGTGCCAGAGGATGCAAAGCAGCCCCAGAGCATCACCGAGCCACCACCATGCTTGACTGTGGGACAGAGTGTTCGTTCTTCATTCTTCTTCCTCCAGACATACCGTTGATTCACCGTGCCAAAAAGTTCCAGTTGTTACATCGCTCCACAGAAGAGAATCCCAAATCTTCTGTGGCTGATTTATATGATTTTGAGTTTTCTTGTGCTTTTGGGTCAGTAGTGGTGTACGTCGTGGAGTTCTGGCATGGAAATCTTCTGCGTTTAGTACATGCCTTACTGTGCTCACTGAAACCTCAGTGCCTGTTGCCACCAAGTCTCACCACAGGTCTTTTGCAGTCACTCGAGGGCTTCTCACAACCTGCCTTCTCAGAAATCTGCTTGCATCCGTTGATAGCTTCCTTTTTCTGCCCCGTCCAGGTATTTCAAAAATTGTCTGCCCCTAACCAGTTCAGGTATTTCACGTGTTCCAGCTCAAGCACACCTGGTGCAACTAATGAAGACCTTGATTAGTTTCATCAGATGTGCTTGAGACAACACCTGTTTTGTGTATTTGTGCTGCTGTGAGGGATCCTATTCAGGGGGTTGAATAATTTTGAGACTGGAGAAGTCATTATAAGTTGCATTTTCAGATGAATTTGGGGGAACCACTTGAAGCATTCATTGTATTGAACTATTTCAATTGCGTTTGTTTGATTTGTTTATTGCAAACAGCTGAAAGTCTAAATTTTGGACAATAAACCTGATTTGCGATGGGGATTGAATCATTTTGATTGTACGAGGTTTTTTTTGCTTGTTAACAAATCTCAAAAAAAAAGACCACACATTCCCATGTAGTGTTGGCCACTGTGGGAATGTACCTGTGTCCATACTTTGATTCATATGCTGGTCACTGGTCTCTCCATCCTCACTGATGTAGCCTGGTGGAGGAGTTTCTACAGAAACACATCAAAAACACACTTAATATAGCTAATGCACAATGTATGAAGGAAATAAAGACAGAAGTGATACTATTTAACACATCCATTATCGAAGAATCACACAAAAACTCACACTGCTAACCTGGTATGTAGTTGTTGGGGGGTTCAATCCCACCAGGAAAGTTGGTGTTTTCAGGTATGGAATGGGTGTAGTCATCCAGAGGAGGCAGTTCAGTCAGAATCTCTGTGTGTCTTGGCACTAGGACAGGTGGTAAGACTACAAAGGGGGGAAGAAAAAAAAGAAAGTAAGGAAAAATAAACACATATAGTATTAGTATATTAGGACACCCAAGAAGAAATAAGTGTGTGTGTACGACTACAATGATACAAACGGTGAGCTACATGGGAAAAGAACAAGCATGGGTATATTTAACAGTCAGGAAAATAGAGGAAAAAGAAGTTACAGAAAATTTAAAAGTATTAGAACAAGCATATTAATGTGAATGTGTTTTTTTGTTTGTTTTTACAGCTGTCGCTACAACACGTTATCCCGATATCAATATTAGAGATCGACTGATGGATCAGTGGTGTCAATTAATCGGCACGGATGACCAGTCGCTAGAACTTTCCTGGTTGCGTTCCGTTGCGGGAGAGGCTGAGAAGGGTCCGTTGTCATTATACAGTACGAGAAGAACCTCTAGAGGCGAAATAAATAAATAAATAAATGAATGAATAAATAAAGACAGCCAAAATGAATCGAGAAACGCTTCAAATAACCAATTATTTGGAGTGTTACTTTTTGGTTCAGTTTGGATGCACATCTTTTACTTACTTTAAAACTTGCTTTTACATACATACAAATTTTATATATATATATATATATATATATATATATATATATATATATATATATATATATATATATATATATATATATATATATAAATAAAAGGAACGAAGCAACGAAGGCTGCTGGATTTTGCTGCAAAAATAAGATGCGAGTGCGACTGTCAAAGCCTCCAAGTTCTGCAAGATGCTCCAGAAATACCAACTCATTATCTAATAAAAATGTGCAAACTGTACCGGAGACTATTTTTATTTGTGTCACACCAAATATTGACTTTCATTTATTACGGTTTACGGCTTTTTTTTATTATTATTATTATTATTATTATTATTATTATTACTACGTAGAAACATTCAATTTCATTAATTTCAAGGCATCTTTGCTCTACGCGATTTCTTGCATGTGCCTCAAACTTTTGGACAATACTGGGTGTGATGGTTAGATAACTTTTTCCCATTAACAAACTGTTTATTGTTTGTAATAAAGTTCAGTGCAATATTTTACTTTGAGTGTTCGGTTTTCATTCAGTATCAATTTTAAAAACTAATCAGTTGGTTAATCGGTTATCAGCAGGTTCTGCCCAACTTGGTTATCGGTAAAATCCACGATTTTCGGTTGACCTCTAATCAAGATTATATATTTAAAGCCTGGACCCAATAACCGGTTAGCACTTCCGATAATACGCTACTGGACAGATAAAGAAAGCACTTGTGCACCTGGTGTCTCGACCCGCTGGTAGTGGTAGGGGTTGACGCACACCTCGTCCTTCTTGAGGTTGAAGGCGAACTCGCACGTGTCGATGGCGCGCAGCTCATGGTGGCTGTGCAGGTCGGGCCATCGCCACAGGCGGCAGTAGATGACGTGAGGCAGCCCTTTGCGGTGAGACACCTGCAGGCGTCCATCCAGAGATCTAACCCAGGCACAGAAACACAGGAAAGGAGAGGACAGAGAGGAGGAGAGAAAGAGCAGAGGAAGACAGGGAACGTGCCAAATGGTCAGAGGAAGGAGAACATGGATGGAGAGAGGGAAGAGAGCTGGTTTAGACCTCAATTTGGCTTGCCATCAAGTACCACAGCAGATCAGAATCCACGTCCTCATTTTACTTGTATAAACTAATCTACTTTTACAGCTTCTCTAAGAGGATGTGAGTGTATGAATGAGAAAAAAAACATTAAGTGCACAAGTTTAATTAATACTAGCTTAGCATTGTACACTAGATCTATTTAGACTAGATTAAATCATCGTGAAAGGCCGGAGAAGTTAAAGTGAAATACACAGCCCCTGGAGAAGAGGAGGAAGCCTTCTGCGCCCTCTCTCTCCGAGCCGACGGGGAAACGGCGCGGCCCGGGTGATTGCAGCACAGTGACAGGAGAGGATAGTCACCTGGTTTGGTCAGGGTAGCTGTATAGGCCTGAGGTATCCCACTGTTCTATCGTATTTGGAGTACTCAGTCCCCAAATTTCAGAGCAATTGCTGTGCACAAAAAAAGTAAAACAAACAAAAAAACAAAAAGAACACAAAACACAAACAAAAAAAAATGATAAACATGGGGCATGATTCATTCAAAAATACCAAGATGACATAGCATGGGAAAGATATGGGCGTCCATTCTTTTATTGGAGATGTTCTGCGTCTGGAGAAACGCAGTTCACCTCAAATAAAAGAAGCCACTCAAATGGTGAAACCACATACAAACAGTGAAATGGAGAACAAAACAGGACAAATGGATTCTTATTACAGCGTTCGTTCACTGTGCGAGGAATGAAACACATCAGGGCATGCTGTTATAAGAAAATAAATCAACTACCCAATATTGATTCATTTCAAATAACAGTCCAGAAGGGCTTTATTCCTCTTATACTGCAGCAATCTGCGAGCTAATTCAATTTACTTCTTAATGAACGACACCATCCATTTAGTGTTGCACTTAATAACAGAACGTTCGTGAAACAAGTTAGTTCCTGTTATCGCCTTATAGCATGCTATAAACAGCTGTTCCATCAACAGCCTCTTTGTAAGTAATGAGACAAAATGTAGGTGGTCATGTTACCAAGCAACCACGAAGCCCTTCCTGTTTCTAATCAGTACAAAAGTGCTGAAACTGGAGACTCCTTCCATGAATGCTAAATAAACGTCTCCTTATAAAAAAAAAACCCACCATCTGGAGGATTTTTATTACAACAAGCTCGTTAAAATAAACTTGTTACCCCGATCACAGCCAGCACTACTGCCAGGTTAGAGGAAAAATTAACACCTTCTGACCAATCAGAACCGAGAACTCGGCAGCGCTGCGGTATATAATTGTGTTACGGCAGATTGAGGAAACGGTAATAAGCCGGTTTTCATGGCGAGTTTGATTAGACTGACATTTAAACATGCAGCACAGGACAAAAATGAGTTGGAAAACAATATGATCTCTTTCTATGAAATGTACCACATTCATTTCATACCAATATTATCAGGCAGTAGATACACACAAAATTACTGGGTAACACTATACAAAGACTTGGAATGAAATTGGGAATTTTGAGATGATCAGGTTTGTGTGTGTTCAACTCATCCCACTCCCCACCCCAAGAGAACAAGCACGATGGGGGAAATCATGTACTGTAACAATCATTCTGCTTCTTGTTTTTTGTTGGGGGGTTTTTTTCCACTTCATGCATGGATTTGTATAACCTTAGTCTGCAGGATTAGGCAAAAATAATAATAATAATAATAATAATAATAATAATAATAATAATAATAATAATAATAGCACAACTGAGACAGTATAATATCCCATTGTGAATATCATTTCTAGCTTACTTTCTAGAAAACTCTGAGAAAAGGCTTGTAAAAACCACAGGCATTTTCCCTCAACTGCTAAACATCCAGTGATTATTCTTCTCTGAAAATCTTTTTCCTGTCTCTCAGAACCGAGTTACATATTGGCCAGTAAAATTAGTTTATAGAAGCCAAGGTCATACGAGAGGAATGGAGCAGAGGAAACCACGTAGTACCTTTAGTACTGGGTAGAACACGTCCCCTCCGCTCAAGATATTAACTCATCATGTACTAGGCAAAGGGTAAGCAATTTTACTCTTCCCTGTTAATCTCAACATACAAACCTGACTAAACCCCAGCACATTTTTAACCCACATTGACCACAGAGCATACGCCAATTTGCATCAGCAGCAAATAATGACACGGAAGCAAAAATGATTACTGCAAAAAAAGTGAAAGAATGAAAGATTCTTCTTTTTTTTTTTTTTTAAATAAAAATAAATAAAAAAATATTGTACTTCACTTTTTAAGCATAGCATCCAGATTAAAAGCTTTTTCAGTCCGTTTAGATCATTTCATGCTTATGTTTTACTGCTGCAGTTTGCATGGCAAAGAGAAAATGGGGCGATGACGGCAAAAAGCAAAACTAAAAATAAAAAGGAGAAAAAAAAAAAATTTAACAAAAAGGAAGTGAAAGTACCCATGTTCACACTAAGTGACGTGTGTTGAATCAGGGAAATGGCGCTGGAGAGCATTCAAAGACACACCACACACAAATGTGTGTGACCTTCCACTGACTAAATGATAATTAACTACCGTAATTAATGCAATGCCTAAATACACACAATAAACACAACCTTAAACTCTGAAACCAAAAATTATTAAATAAAGCGGTATTATAACGAAAATTAACAAGTAAACCCAAAAACCAGATTCGAAGTCACTGTGACCACCAAGAGAACAGCGGACACTTATCACACACTCAGTAGTCATTTATGAAACCAGCAGCAGTTCCAGATTCTTGCAACTTGCATATTTTGAAAGAATAATGCAAGAGGAAGGAAGGCGTCATATGAAAACAGATCTCTCTCTCCATTAAAACACATCAGTCGGTTACACTGAAGCAGACGTACTGCATCACCGACACCAAGCCTCTACAGTAGCTTCTCAACTAGCGAGCTCTTGAGGTGCACATTACACATCGTTATTAGGTTTTCAGGTTTACGCACTAACCTTATTCCTAATCAAATTTTTATCCTGCACACGTTACTCAAAGCCTGTCCTACTATAAAGTCTGTATCGCTAGAAACACGACCCGCAGAAGACATAGAGTCGAATTCCTGATGCAAAAGCAGAGCTACTGTTACACCACGGTCATGGCGTCACTACTTTTCAGAATAGTGGACACTTTTTGACAGGGCTAAGCGATAGGATGATGTAACCCGATACCGTCGAACACAATCCTTGACAGATGAGGGCATCACTTATTTTGGAAACCAGAGAGGCGTCGTCATTTTAAACAGCTTGCACACAAAAAAAAAAAAAAAAAAAAAGGCTAACGGTACTGATATAGAAATATATAATCTGTCTTACAAGTTGGAAAATTAACAATAACTTACTATTCTGGAATTAGTGTTTTGGTGTACATCACAAACATACAGTTTAAACAAACTACAAAGTGAAAGAAGATTTTAGAAAAACTAACATTTTTCATTTTAGCCATATACTTCCTGCTCAGGCCGAGTACTTCCTCCAATAACAAGCGATCGACACCACATGTGTGCAGCGGGATGACATGAACTGACTGGACTTCAAGGCTTTAAGCCATGTTTCTTTTTTTGTATGTTTTATATTCGAGGGAATGTAAGGACGGCTGATCAGAGATTTTTAAAAAAAAAAAAAAAAAAAAATTTTTTTTTTTTTTTTTTTTTTTTTTTTTTTTTAAACGGACACCGGGGTAATCGATGAGAAACGGGTTACCGTGACAACCCTGCTATAAACATCAGTATTACACATCAGGGTGTGGAGATGTAATAATTTTTCCCCCAAAAATACTCTCATCATCATTAGAAAGACTTGTAATCACCAGTCCCATAGTGTCCAGGTGACCCAGAGATTTCATCCGCTGGCATTCCAGAGGCTAAAGCCACTCGAAACGTCTCTCTACACGCTTATCAGAGCCAGGATAAAACCAAGAAGCTGCCTTATCAGCGGACAGGCCAACTTATCTACGCAATGCTACATGGAGACGACAACGTTTTGCTAGGTCTGAACAATCCCCGGTCTCAAAACTGATCCAGGATCTGATTAAAATAGCAGGGGCGGTGTGATGAACGACAGAACAGTACGTTCCGAGTCTATAATCTTCACTTATGATGGTTGAAATTGAGCAACGCTGCCGATAAGTCTCCTACTCAGGTTGCGTCCTCTGAACGTATGCCAAGCAGTCGTCTTGTTAATCCTGTAAAAGGTAGGGCCAAACCTATCATTTCAGCAAGGGTCTGTATTGTACACTTTAGCAAATGAATGCCAAAATGTCAAGCAGTGATCCTATTTTGATCAACTAACCCTGAAATCCCTTTCACACAAATAGAACTACGCCAATATTAAACTTTTTCCTCTTGAAGACACTCGCAACCCAAAAAACCACATGCACTTGAGCTGAGTAAAATTAAGCGTCATAATTCATAAGTAAATCTAGGCCATGCCTTGGATGTCATTATTAGAACAGAGGATTTTTTTTTGTCGGTCCCCCCCCGACAAAACGTACTTAAAAAAGCACCCAACCTCAATGTGTTTAAATCATTCAGATTTCAATATTCAAAGCCGAATTTTGAAAACGACCTGCCGGCCATCTCGAGACAGAAGTCAATGTGTCGGTATCCTGCTTTTGGTCACTGTTGCTCGTTCCCCTTAGAGGAGTGATGCGATATCCTGCCTGCTCAGAAGATAGTGTCATCTGCTCTGTATAAATACTGACCTGAACTCCGTTCCTCCCTCCTTCACCAGTAATTGATGGAATTATGTGCCCATGCAGTCTGCTTCCTCAGCAGATTTATTAAAGGGGACGAAAACGGGGCCTTAATACCAGCACACAGAGGCAGCCAGACAGCAGAGTGATCGCGTTACAATCGATAGGCTTTAGAAATGCAACCCCATCACTCTGGCGAGGGGCGCTTGCGGAAGAAAAGCGCTCTCTTTTGCATCCCTGCACTCACTGGAGAGGCACGGCTGCAGATACATTATCTGTGCTGCTTCTCTGAGGACCTGCACTGATAGTCAGGACTGCCAGAACCTCTGGCCGGAAATCACGTTATCGCAGATAAGGGTTTGTTTTCCTCGAAATAGAGCAAACAAACAAAACCAGACACAAAAAAATAAAATAAAAGCCGAGATCGAACACAATCCTTTAGTGTTTGAAATAACTAATAAAACACATGGCAAGCAGCTGCTGTTAAGAGATTTAAAGATTAATTGTCCATGCTCTCAAACTGATAAACAAGGCCTAATCAACATATCAAACCTACAGGGAAAAACAGTCACTGCCAATCCACCTCCACACTTCCTACTTCCATCAGCATGTAACAGCTGAATACATCTCCACAGCTCCTTAAATGCTTCAAGAAGTGCAAATCGAGAGGATTAATCATGCATGTGTTATATAGAAGCGGTTAAAAATAACCGTTTAGCACACGACAGACTCTATGAATCAAACCAATCAGATACGAGTCCCAGGAACGAGTGCTCTGACAAATAAATAAATACATCTATCTTTTTGAATGTTTTGATGACAGCGTCACCGTTTTTATCCACGAGTCAGTGCACACTGAACGTATTAGACAATTCGTGTTACTTCAAAAATTTTATGGTGGAAAAGAGAAGAAGAAAAAAAAAAAAAAAAAGAAAGAAACCGTCTACTTTCACAATCGAGTTTGGATTTTTATTTTAAATGAACGGTGACTAAAGCGAGCAGTCTGTCTCGGTTGTAAAGTCAAGAGCCACGGAGACAATGTCTTCAGCCATTCCCACCAATCTTCAAGGTTAGAGGACTGATTAGAACAGAAAACATGCACCGGCAGCACATTTTCCCACCCTGTGAAACGTCCCTAGACACACTCTCACTGAAAGCCGGAAAGACCGTGAACACAAAATGACGAGCTCGAAGCACCCCAAAGCTCTGACCCGGGTCTCCTGCTCTGGTTACGAGGATTATTAGAAATAACGGCACATAATTTAACCTGTTGGACTAAAACGTGCATATTTAATATTAAACTTTGCTCCGCCGTTTGAGATCAGTTTGAAGCAGACGAACGATTTAAGACTTCTTCCATTTCTCATTTCTGCCAAATGTGATTTCATATTTGGTGTAAATTCAATTCATCCCTCATAAATCAAGGAGCTCATTTAAATAATAAAAAAAGTAATTAATTTTTTTTTTTAAAGGAATAAAAATTATTTTCTTAACATATCAAATTTCTACACCGTTGACTCGCCTGTTTGCTGGATTGCGATTTCTTTTTAGATGACTTTCACAATCGTAAAAACGTCATCGTATAACATACCACAAAAAAAAGCAGTGATAAAAACAGAGAAGTAGCACTGTTTTCATAAAACACAAGGTTTCAATTTGTTGAGTCTAAGAAGCTGGAAGCCACTGTTTTTTTCCCCCTCTACATTACTGATAGAAGTCACCGATGGTTTATATCAATCATTGTGAAAGCGAGAAAGTTAACGCTTGACTCTTTGACTGGGCTTCAAAGTGCAAATGAGATGGAATGAAAGTTTGATGTTTGTTTATAAAAAAATATATATATATATATATTTAAAAAAAATGAACTCCAACTGAGACTTGAACTGAACTCAACATGACGCGATGGCACAGAAATAATGCAAAGAAGTAAAATAAAGCAATGCTAATTCTAGGAAAGGTGCACCCTCTTTACTCAAATACTTGTTCTGAACACATTTCCTGTACAAACTGTGCAAGTCTCCTTTCCAAAATCAAGTTGACAGCTGCGAGCAAACATAAACTGCATGATAAGCTGAGAGAGAGTGTAAGCAAGGCTTTGGCATGGAGAGAGATACAGACGTGTTCTTTAACATTTCGTACCTGGGGATGGTCACACACTTGGTGTTGCAGTTCTGCGTGGTGATGGCCTTCTCCAGCTCATCCAGCTGACCCGTCTTCTTTAGCTTCTTTACCAGGCTCTTGACGGCCTTCTCGCACCACTTCTCCTCCTGACCGTTCTGCTCTCCGCCGCCTGCTCCGCCCGAGCCGCTCGCAGACTTCTTCCAGCCCAGCAGGCGCTTCACCACAGGTGGCGTGAACGGCAAGATGGACGACATCCTCGGGGGGGTGTGTTTGAGTTTAGCCGTGAAACACGGGATGAGGTTGGTTTGGAAAAAACGGGACGACACAAACCCGCTTCCTCAAGAAGGCTTTGGGAAAGAAGGCCACCAGCCCAAAGTGGCCTAGAGGTCCTGAGGGAATGTTAGTTGGGGTGTAGGGGTTGGGAGAGGCGCTTGGGAGTTGGAACAGGGAAGAGGGGGGTTGAGGAGTTACCTGAGAGAAGAAAAACAGAAGTCAAAAAACAAAAAAATACTGATGACAGACCTGAGGAAAAACACAGGCTCAAAGGGATTAGCCAGGAACCTACATACTGTTTTCACAGCACAACCCATGAAGAAGAGAGGGGGGGAAAAAAAAAAAAAAAAAAAAAAAACCCAATTGTTAAACATTGTTACAGTTTCACAAGCATTACAAAGACCACTAACATGCAGGTTGAGGCCAATTGTACCTATTTATCCGTATATTAATGTCGATAATAACGACCCTGAAGCATAATATGAAAATACCAGACATAATTAAAGATAGTGAGACATTTTGCAAACGAATATAACCACTCAACAAAGCCGCAGCGTCAACAAGGAGAGAATAAAATGTCAGCTTTATTGAACTGGGGTCTATTTACATATTAGATGAGGTGATGTTATTATTCCCGGAGTGTTTCTTTTTGCCTGAATACGGTCATATTTAGAAAGTGTTTGACGTGCACAAGTAACTCCGGGTAAGATTCAACCTCTGAACTGACATTCAGACATAACTCATACAAACAAACTCCAGTGGCAGAAGGCATGCAAGGTTTTCCTGTACAAGCATTCCCAGTTTAAGGGCTCAGGACTCATTTAAGGAGAAAGATCCTTGTAGTAAAAGAAGAGCTGAGATTTCCTTCTTCCATGCTACTCATGCCCCTCTGAAATGGTACACAGATGGGGAAGTGGAAGTAAAGGGGTTTTTTTGTTGTTGTCCCCCAAAATGCCAGCCTTCTTTTATCTTACCAGTCAGTCACTATCTAGTCCTGGATTAAAAATGCACACAGCTGAATAAATCTATGAGGAGCAATAAATGAAAGGAGTGGGTGTACACAAAGATAGGAAAGCGCTAGAATTCAAACTAGTTCATCCCAAAGAGAGAGACAACCTGAGGACAGCACATGAAGTCTGTTGCTTAGTTACTGGGTGTGTTTAAAAAAATAAATAAATAAATAAAAATTAAATATATATATAGTTCTCCATGAATGCTATAAAGGTAGTAATAGGGTCTAATGCAGCAGAAGGAGAGCGTTTATTATAACGTTTGCTGGATATCTCCACAAAATCGATGGCCAGATTCCAGTGCAGCAGACTCATGGTGCTGGCTGAACAGTCCTGCAGAAACCACCATTACACTAACAACAAAATCAATATCATCCTGGAATACATGTTAACATTTCGCTCGATCTACCGACTATAAACAACCAGATTAATTGCCTCAATTAGGTGTAATTAGCAACAGAGAGGGGAAACAAAATGTAACAATGAAGAGAAAACAGGCCCGATGCTGAAGCAGCGTTAACGAGCGGGCAAGTTATTGTTATTTATTTAATGTTAATCAATCAAACAAACTCTGATCATTCCTTACCTCTAGGAGATGTTTACTCAGTGGGAATGGATGTGTCCGAGCGCTGCATGAAACACTCCCCAGTTTTCTCGAGCAAATCGATCCCACAAACGTTGAGGATGCTACGGCAGCTACAATGAAACAAACCCGGAGCATGAATGCAGCTACAACCGGACGCGATTAAACACAGCCCACTGCTACGTTCTAGGGGTTTGTGTGGGTTTGTGTGTGTGTGTGTGTATGTGTGTGTGTGTTTGTTTGTTTGTTTGTTTTAAATAACACATTCACAAAAACAACCAACCAGCATTGGTAAGCTGTTAGAGAGATGTTTGTTCGGTAATGATGTAGCTAAACAACTCAGCGTCCTCCTCTAAGCCCTGGCCATTTATTAACACCGAAAACCGCTAGTAGGGCTTTGCTACTTTGTTTGACAGAAAAATAAACAGGTTAGAGACGTGTTTGCAGTCAGTTTATCTTTCTGGAAATAGTGAGCTTCTTTTATTTATTTTTCCCCCCTTTTCATTTTAACTCACCTTAACAACAAGTCGTATACGAATTCCAAACCGTCCAATCAACTATGAGGAGAAAAAAATTCTTAAGTACGTAAAAAAAAAAATAATAATAATTAATTAAATTTTTAAAAAAAAAAAACAACAAACAAACCGTATTTTAGACTGTATTTTCCTTCCCCTGTAGCCAAATTACAGCAGCAGACGACGGCCTCTCATACAACCAACCTAACCTTATTGCGCGAAACGCGATACTATCCCGCCCACTGACCCGCCCTCGGATTCTGATTGGTTGAGATAGAAACCTATGCCATACATAATAGACGGATATCTCCTGTACGATTGGCTTAAATGCAATGTCAGTCCAATACAGCGTCTCGTATGCAAAGTATTAGTGATTCCTATTGGGTAATCAGATTCACCTCGTCGTTTGTGATGTTTAGATTGTGGTATGACGCTTGTGATTGGTCAATGTGGATGTCCATCTACTGACTTCATAATAGAACTAAGAGGAACAGGGGTGGGGCAAGCGTAAGTGGGTTAGACCCGTCAAAAAGGGAGTGTGTATTCGTCCGCCATTCAACAAAGGGGAATAAATAGGGCTTAGTTATATTTTGGTTTTAATGAAGCAACTTTTTTTTCCCCATTCCAACAGTCTACATTCAGTGTGTTAATGTACCACAGAAACCAATTTGTTTGTTTGTTTTTTTAAACGATTCTTAACTATAAATTTGCACCAGTGGCAATGATGCAAAATTTTTATACAGTTAATAATAACGGTTATACAAATTAATTTCAATACAATTAAACTGTCTATTTCATTCTTTCAATTCAAAATATTACATGACCCCTGACTGTTATGATGTTGGGTTGCTGGATTGTATTGATGGTGTCAATGGTGTCCATTTTTTAAAATGGTATTTTTATAATTCCTTAACAAATTATACATCTAACTATATGTATGTATAGTATACTATGTGTGTATATATATATATATATATATATATATATATATATATATATATATATATATATATATATATGTATCCCGCATTTTACCTACAGCAACAAAAAAAATCCATAAGTTTATAAAGATTGTACCACATCACTGCTGAGTTTTCCAATCCGATTTGTCAGAAGTGATTGATTAATGTTCTATAACAGCAGTTATAATAGTTCTTGCTGGAATTTACAGTATCTCACAAAAGTGAGTACACCCCTCACATTTTTATAAATATTTGATTATATCTTTTAATGTGACAACACTGAAGAAATGACACTTTGCTACAACATAAAGTAGTGAGTGTACAGCTTGTGTAACAGTGTAAATTTGCTGTCCCCTCAAAATAACTCAACACACAGCCATTAATGTCTAAACCGCTGGCAACAAAAGTGAGTACACCCCTAAGTGAAAATGTCCAAATTGTGCCCAAAGTGTCAATATTTTGTGTGGCCACCATTATTTTCACACAATCGCACACACATTCACATTCTACAGACAATTTGGAACAACACATGTCTTTGGCCTGGGGAGGAAACCGGAGTACCCGGAGGAGGAAACCAGAGTACTCGGAGGAAACTCCCGAAGCAGGGGAGAACATGCAATCTTTGCACACACAGGGTAGAGGCACAATTTGAACCCTCAACCCTGGAGGTACGAGGCACACTTGCCAACCACTGTCAACATTTTCCCCAAAACACTGTTATTTAACTAAGAAAAACTTGTTTAAAAAATTGTTTTGTGAAGTTTTCAGTTGTCCCAGGCATCAGTGATGTTTGTCTGTCAGAATTAAGAACTTTGCGCTTTCCTGTTTATCAATAACAGTGTTTATCAGTTATTCTGTCTTATTAACTTTGATAGGAAGCAAAAAATTATGTGTGAATATGTTGAACATGGCAACCCTGCTACTGGTTGTCAGGAGCAGCTCAGCACACAAAGTGCCTGGAAACTTCCACAACATACTTTCTCGTCTTCTTTTTTTATTATTATTTCCTTTGTTTCCCCAAATTATGGATTCATTAATTTGTACAAAGTGTAATATGACTTTCAGATCCATGCATTTTCTGGTGAAACATAAGGAGAAGTTTTGTATTGGAGCAGTTTCTCAATCAGAGGTACAACTCTGTTAAAACTTTAAACTTTATAGCTACTGGATTGCTCTTTATGGTATTTTAGACATAGTTTCTCGTTATATTTGTGGTAGATATTTTGCACTGTGTTCACTTTTATATAAAGAAAAGACAAAGGCATACACTATCATCTGTCAGCATTTATATGATCATTAAGATGTTACAAAAGAACAGACAAAATATTAGATTTTTAACAATTTGGTTCCAGTGTTGCTGTGATAATGATTGGAAAATCTTTATACAGAGTCAGAAGATAAGAGAAAAGATCAGGAGGCATCAGCAGCACCAGAGTATGCTCAAGACTCAGGCAGTTAAGAACGTACAGACGACTCAACATGACCTTAAAACTAAACCTTACAACAAACCAGTGAGAATTACGCATAAACAATCCCGCAAATGTTTCACAACCTCCAATTTTCAATTGTGTTTTCTTATGTTTCACTGTAATTTCAGTGAATTTAGTATAGATATGGGTAAATAAATCACTGTGCATGTTTGAACAGACAGATCACTCAGACATATCAGAAGATCATTACACTGGAGACCTGGCTGAAGTTCATGAGTGCAATGCAGTGCTATCTGATGGGCACAATCAACTGGACATGCAAAGACAAGGTATTACAGTTCTCCATACTGTTATATATCTTTTAAAAATGAACAGGAAAAAAAACACAAATCATACAGAGTGCTACTAAAAATCAGCCCTGGCAAAGGGAAAAGTGTGTGTTTATTCTGAATAATAAGCCCTACATTTTTAAAGACCCATAAAAGCATGTTTATCGGGTGTAGCAGGGAATGTGCCTACACAGAAATCTGTCTTTTATTTCAAAGCACCAACATTTATTTCTGCATTGATTGCAGAGATTGATTACAAGCTGCAAGAGTTGGCTGCTCAAAATGGGAAAGTGGCTGAACTCGAGAGAATGCTGTTAGAGCTGAAAGAGCACGAGCAGAGAAACACAGAGTTACTGGAGACTCTAATGGATAATCTACAGCAGAATGGGTTAGTTCTCTGAGCTGATCAGGGTTTGAAACTCATCCTGATTTCAAGAAGCAGTTTGTAACATATAGAGCCAACTATTGCCTAGAAGGTGAACTACAATGGCAATGAAAACTTTGATAAGCTGCTTTCTCCTTCCCCTCAACCTGACCCCAAACACTCTGTTTAAGTTATGTATGTATTGTGAGTTCCCTTATAGGGAACAGCATCAGAACTGAACAGAATTTAATTTCAAAATCAATAATAAAGATTAATATGCAAGTTGTTCAGGGTGGATTTTTCCTTGAAGTATTTCCAGAACAATTACGTTACAGATTTTTTCCTATATTGTATAGATAAAACAGTGACATCAATAACAAAACTATATATTATCTCATAGGCACGACATTCATCAGAGCAATGATGCGAACCAGCATGTAGCTAATATTGAGGAGAGAGTAATAGAAAAATATACACCTGTTTGTAGCTGTGGAGTGCTTTCTACAGAAATCAGGTACTTGAAGATTCCTCATAAATCTATGTTTCAGCCACACTGATGTGACTCATATTATTGTGGAACTGATTCATGAAGCAAACTGGAACTTTATCTAACGTATCCATCAATGTAATGCAATAATCTATTCCACAGTACTCTCCGCCTCTCCTATCTCCAGAGTGGAGGAAATGATCCTCAAATCCTGGCTCACCTGCAGCATTTGTTAGACGCGGCCATAAAATTAGAAACGCAGGCTGGGAAAGCACCTCTGCCCAAGACCAAACGTGAGAGCAAACACTCCTGCATACTTATAATATTGCTATTATGCTACCATCTCGCTTAAGATAATAGGTGTTTTTTGCTGTTATGCAGGTCAAAGGGACAATAGAAGATATATGAGCAGAGAACTTGTGTCCACGGAGCTAGAAAACCAGCGCTTGGAAGAGGAAATCATGAAACTGGAGTTCAGAAAGAGAACCTCCAGAACAACTCCACACTGTAATATCCGACTTAGAAGCAGGCAATATGACAAAAACAAAATCGCATCATGATAATTGAAGACGTTTCTACAATACACAATATGTATCATGATATTTAAATTTGCTAACAATCTGTGAGAAAAAACTAAGTTCAGTGATATTTATTTTGGAATGTTTTAGTTTAGATTGAGAGTTTGTACTTGTTATAAAAAAAATCCTTACAATTCCTGATATCTCAGAAAAGGAAGGTTATTGTGCTATAATTTATCACAGTATTGATATTATACCATCATATTGCCCAGCCCTAATGATCTGATTCTTTAAAATGATGTTCAAAAATTCAGTACATATAGCAAATATTTAGAGTTTCAACCTTGTTTTGTTTAGTGCAACACGCAGAGCTAAGAGCTACAAAGATGGACATTGACCTGTTAAAACATGAGATTGAGATTAATCATCTGAGAAAGCAAATTATGAGCAGAAAAATGGCACCCTCCATAGTGACCTTCCCTCCTTTGGTAAAAGATAATTATAATAAATAAACACACATGATTTATGTATATACAGCATTTAATTGCATGCAGTTTTACTTTTATTACTGTTACATGTGATTTTCAAAGTTTACCTCCATCTTCATAGGAGGAACCCAGATCACTACCTTTAACCAAACACCTCATGGAAAAATCAGATGGCTTGTATCCCAGTCCCTATGATCCAATGTTAGTCTATTGTCAATCAAACAATAGCATCTCTTAGTATTGAAGCAAAGGAATGTATTTCAATGTATTTCATTATTTCAATTTTCTATGTTCCTGTTGCAGGACAGGTTTTGTGGTGTTTTATGATTTCCTCTTGGGCTTGTGCCCATCATACAGAGTTTGTCGGCTGATGGTAGGGATATACAGTGGGGACGTATGTTTGGGAAGCCCCTCCATATTACCCCCAGTTTACTGTGATCCTGTCAGAGCTCCTCAGCACAGTGTAGAACAAAAGGCAATCCTCGCCAGCATGCAAGCAGTACCAGAGTAAGTACATGGCTCACTTATTGTATGCGGTGCCTTTTGGATGCAGGGGTGTCAAATATACGGTCCACAGGCCAGGACCAGTTAGCAAATCTAACATTTTGATAAATAAACCCAATTAAGTCCATTACAGTTCTGAGTTGTGGAAACACTGTAAATTGTGGAAAAGTTCATGGGGGGTGAAAACTTATGTATGGTAAACCATAGGTTTTTTGTTTTTTTATTTGAAAATACATTTTTCTTTGGTAATTGCAGTCTAATTGCAGTTTATCTGTTCATGTTCAATAAAATTGTGCATTTGGAATGTATCTTACAGATAAATGAACACATTTAAGAGGGGTGGTTGATGTGTTATTGGTCACTAAACTGTCCAGTCTAAGAGTAATGTGGCCTGTTACCTATAATGAGTGTGACACCATTTTGTTAAAACTTTTATGGCGCAATTGGCCTCATTTTATTTAAAACAAATCACAAATTTAAGAATATTTACATGTGGTGTGTATTTTGGTGAAAAAGCACTGGCCTAACAAGGTGGGACTAGGGACACATGCAACTTTAGTCACTGTGGGAAAATAATGGTTGACCTGGTATAACATATTTTACATTGCAATCTCACGTATTTAAACATTACGAAATATCCTTGAAACCCGGTGTAATTTTGCCTAACAGGTTGGAACGTGCGGAGTGTCGTGGAAAAAAAACAACAACATTAAAACGATGACAAATGTGAATGGGTTTTAGGACTTAGCCATATTACTGAGTTGAAACACCCACCCAAATGTGATAAATTTTAAGTGATGACAGAGTACACAGAGGGTTTATTCCTTTAGCAAAACTAACAGAGTGGAAAGTAAAAGGTGGGGATGAAGAAATAAGGTCTTATGTATTCAGTTGTCCCAATTTAATTATTTTTAAAAAATAATGTATAGTATAGAGGTTTAATGAATAAATTGGCAAGTGCAACCTAGGTACATAGGGTCAAATCATATATACACTGACAAAAGGTGACAAAAGTTTGAACACCCTACTAAGTCAGTACTTACCGTAGTGACACCCCCTTGGAATATATCACAGACTGCAAACATGTTTTATAACCAGCTAGGAGTCTTTCTATCCTTGTTTAATGACTTCTAACCAACTCTTCCTTTCAGAAACATTCTAGTTCTGAGATATTATTGGGCTGTCTTGCATGCACAGCATGTTTAAGCACTACAGTACGTACATATTCTCTACATATCTCTTTTCAGCTTCAGTTTCTTGACTGACTGTGTCACATTTGCTTCAGAATTTGCTGATATTCACTGGAATCCATTCTACCATTCTGTGCAATGTTTCCTGTGCCACTGTCTGCCACACAACTGCAAAGCATAATAGATCGACCCTCATGCTTAACAGTTGACAAGGTGTTCTTTTCATCAAATGCAGCGCTTTTTTTCTCTAAACATACCTTTGGTGATTGTGGGCAAAGAGTCAAGAGTGCTTTTGTGATGTGGTTGCATGAAAGGTTTTGGATTTTGTAATTGTTTTAACATGAGAAGACACCACTAAAAAGGAATGACCCACACAAATTATTTAACATGTGACAAAAGTCTTGACAATCAAGTCAAACTGCATGGTTAACTTGTCTTTCCTTGACCAGGGTCCAGCCTGCTTCATCAATCGCTCTAGTGATGCAGTTGCAGGCATCAGGAGGTTATGATATCTATGGACATGAAGTGACACACTTAGCACCACGAGGCTGGCTGAAGCTCCATATCTTCGACCATCACAATCGTATGATCAGTGGGAGATGGAAAGTTCCCGTTCGTCTGCTTCCAGCCAAACCCTCAATGACCACGGCAGAAGTCAATGCTGTTCCACAGGTTTATTCAGCCACAAATACTCTAGTCATTTAGTTATTATCTCAAATATATATACATAATTACCTGTTATAACATTCTTGGCAAATGGGCCATGAACTGTTCGAGGACCAACATAATTTTTAACCAAATGTAAAGAAATTATATACGGGCAATTACCATTAAATATTAACATTTCCTCATGTAAAAAGAAAAGAAAGTATGTCTACTCGAAATTCACTTATAAAAGAAGTGGCAAAACACATGTGTGGCTGACCACAAAACCTTGTGAATAGCACATAGTGTAACAAATGTATTTGGGCTACAGTATGTAGTTTTATGTATTACAGTATGTAGTACTTTTTAAATGCTTACTGATAGAATATAACAACTGCCTTTGTATTATAACTTAAGTCTTTTATTATAAATGAGTTTACAGGTAATGTGGTAAATACACTAAAGCTACGGTATTTTTTTCACAAATACTTTTATTTTGTTCACATTTTTATATTTCTTAGACATAATTCAAATGTAACATAATATATTTTTTCATTTTCAACAGTGGTGGAAAAAGACCCTTTCTCATCATTGTACTTATTTTTACTGTAGCTGGACAATGCAGAACTGTACCTGAGAATCTTTAACACAAGAGATGCTGAGATTCAGAGCTCTGTTCCAATCACTGTCAACAACGCTGGGATCTACCAATTCCCCCTTGTGGTATGTGTCTCACACCTCAATGATATATTGTGTAGTTTCTTGAAAATGCGTATAATATTTCTTTAGTCTGGCTAAGATGTTTGGTTCTGTGACAATAACATACTTGTAGTAAGTACATTTTAACATATACTGATGTATATGGTGCATCACAGTGATACAGCAGGTAGTGCTGCTGCTGTACATCTCCAGGTTGAGTCGGGTTATAGTTAGTGTGGATTTTCATGTGTCGTGCCTTACCATGGACTGGCATCTCATCCAGGGTGTATTCCACTTCATAGCGTGTTCCCGTGATAGGCTCTGGATCCAATGCAAGCCTGCCAAGGATAAAGCAGTTCATTTAAATGAATGAATGAATGAATGAATGAATGAATGAATGAATGAATGCGAAAAAAATCTCTAATTCCATTGTGTCCTTTTGCATTGTTGGAAAGGTCCTGAAGGGGGCAGAGTTGTCCCACTGTGGTAGCATAATAGATAAAACCTCCATCAGTTTTCCAGAAATCAAAGAGTAATGCTTGTAAAATATAACAAATACATCTACTGTGCTAGTCCATTGTGAGCCATATTCATAGGTGATTTCACTGCATCCTTTGCAGACAATTATCATAATTGAAAATTATTTTACGTAAAGGCAGAGTACATCCAGACAACAGCTTCTAAGATGCTCTAAAGCTTAATAATAACCAATGGTTTGCTCTAAATTCATAGTCTACCTCTAATTATGTGCTTCCTCCTTTTAGCAAACTCCTAAACACTCTGTGGGCATGCAGGAGTCTCATGAAACCATCCGATCTCCAGCTGTTCAGAGTGCTCGGGTCCATGCATCAGCCTTCAGTCAACGCCCTGTAAACTCTGCTTCATAACCTGAAGTGACCTAAAATTAACTTTCACCAGCTGAAAAACAAAAAGAGACATTCGACCATTCACCTTTGGAATAAAAGTGGCACATTGTGTGGATTATTGATTTAAAAAATTATAATAATTAGGCCAAGCCAAAGTGATGTGTTATGAAATATAGTTTGTATGGTATAAAATAGAGAAAATCGAGTTAGTGTTATTCTGTTATTGTATTTACCAAAAGATCTCTTTGAGAAATCACAATATTGTATAACTCTATTTCCCTACTGACCTATCTGCTCCCTCTGATCGACCAGGAGAGACTGCTTCATAAGTGACCAAAAATGTACTATTGTCAGCCAATAAACAACATAAATGTAGCAGGTTTATAACAATATGCAACTTCATTATAATTGCATTATAATGCAAATATGAAAATCATTATAATGCATGGCATTTGTGTTTTTAGATCTTATTTTATTTCCATCCAGGGAATCAATTAAATATATATCTGTCTGTCTGTCTGTGGCATTAGTCAGATATTTGTAGTCTGTGAACTCCATGAATACCCATCTAGCTAGCTAGCTAGGAAAGGGCAGCAATACACTTCAATACAGATAGTGGATGTAGTAAAAGTTAAGTGGAGTAAACCAAGTTTCTTGGTGGCTACTAGAATCAACTTTAACTTCACCCACTATCTATCTATCTATCTATCTATCTATCTATCTATCTATCTATCAAGATTTTGCATAAATCCCTTAATCCATGATGACAATAAAGGAAATAAATCATGGCCAATACCATTATACCGACTGCCTGTTGTACTGCACCCCCCACTATCATATCGTGACTTGGTTGCTTCCATCGTAATGAACCCATAAAGGCGGTTCCTCAAGAGCTTGGGTGAGTTTGACCCCAAGGGCGCAGGATGGGCTTGCCGCACCGCTCTGCACTGGCCGCTGTTTTCAGTGTAATTTTAATTACAGGTAAAATAATAATAATAATAATAATAATAATAATTTATTCACAGCTTCCTGTTAATACGTAACAAATGTTGCAGCGTTTTCTTAATATGTAACAGAGATACCAGAAAGCGTGAAGAGTTTGGGAAGATATAAAAGAGGGGGAAGGCCGTGTTGTCAATTAAGATTGTTTACTCTATGTTGAATTTGTTTGGAGAGCCTTACAACGTTACGTGACTTGCTTAGGTATTTTATTTCAAACTAGCGTAAAATCGTCTAATGAACACTGCCACTAATTGAGTTTTTGATTAACCGGCATACTGGTATGCCTTTTTTTATTTTTATTTTTTATTTTTTTTTTTTTTTAAAAAATTATTACCACAAATGCTAATGAGGCCATATAATGTGCGCGTGAACTTGCACTTTGGCGCCAGAAAAGGTTTACAGGTGGCCCAAGGCCTGTCTCTAACATTTTCACTGTTGTGTATTTAATATTGTGACCTCTACACTGTGGTTCTGACTGGTGTTTTTTTTGTTTGTTTGTTTTTGTTTTTATATATATATATATATATATATATATATATATATATATATATATATATATATATATATATAAACTTTCCAGGGCTTGCTGGAAGATGTGGCAATAATCACTGGCAGTGTGATGATGGTGCCTGTATTCTCCGCTCATGGAGATGTGATGGAGCAGGTGACTGCCTGGATGGATCTGATGAGATGGACTGCTGTATGTGGTCTTTGCTTGCTTGCTTGTTTGTTTATTTATTTATTGGTTGGAATTTATGGCAACTTCTCAAATAATCTGCTTGCAATTGATCACCTGCTGGGGGGGGGGATCAGCCTTGTCTATCCAGCTACCAGATTCCAAGCTGGTGAAAATGGTAAACCATCCTTACTATCTGGTAAAAAGGAAAGTTTGTGTATCACTGCTACCAATGCTTTAAGGTTTTTATTTATTTAAGTAAGACAGTTAGAAGTTTTCAAATGTTTATCCATCAATTCTAATAGGTAATAAGGGAAGAATTCTGCTAAATAACTTACAAACTGCCAAAAATGGTGTAGACCAGCTTATAGCTGGATTTTTCAGGTGAACCTACTATGTAGCTGCTTTTAAAAATTGTGATTATTATTAATTGGCTCTGTTCTACCATTGTCCATTGGTGGAAAGAGACTACTGTAGGACCAGGCTTGCTGTTTAAAATCAAACTAAAATTCATTATAATGTGATTTTCATTATTGCTTGCAACCAAGGAGGTGCTTGGCAAATGTGCTAACCACTAAGCCACAGTGCCCCCTTTCTAGACAATTGCAGTTTTATCAAATTGATGTATTTCAGACAGTCCTATTCATTTCACTGTACTACTAAACTCCCCCAGTGGTGTAGGTTTACCTAAAATTAACTTTTTGTTTTAAAATGTATATTTTATAGCCTGCCCCCCAGAGGAATTTGAGTGTTTCGATGGCACATTGTGTGTGAGGGGGTCAGTAGTGTGTGACGGCCAAGCCCAGTGTCCAGACGGGTCTGACGAATTAAACTGCAGTCGATTTGTGGGCTGCCTCTCGGGTGACTGGACATGCAAGAACCGTATCTGCATCCCAGTGAGCCTCCAGTGCAATGGATTTGATGATTGTGGAGACAACTCTGATGAAGAAGGCTGTGGTGAGCTTCAGTGTTCTTTCAGTGATTTTAATTATTTGTATGCCTTTTTTTAGCTAATACTAAAACTGGTGTACAAACTTGTGTGCCAGGACATTGTGGAGATCTGAATGTGCGCTGTCCAAATGGAACATGTCTCTCTCTGAGAGAGAGATGTGATGGAGTTGCCCAGTGTCCTGATGGAAGAGATGAGCCTGTTACATGTGGTATGACTGCCTGATTTGTTTCTTTTCCACCATGCACACAATTCTGCTTTTAAGATGTGCAATAAATCAGAAAATGCATTTCACTTGTTCAGATGTATCAAAATTCCATTTGAAGAAAGGTTTGGAAAAGAAGCTAACATGAAGGGTGACAACCTTTAGGGATTATTCATGGCTATAAAGGCATCTATAGGCTCGTACTTCCACACTGGCACTTGACCTTTTATTTGATTAGTCCCACAGACTGAAAAGCTAAGACCTATGTTTGAACTTGATGCAGGGAGAGTAAACGCCTCCTGTCCAATCATCTTTAAACATTCTTGTTGAAACACATTTCAGGTAAGCTGTGTAGAGAGAAAAATGGTGGCTGTAGCCACACATGCACTGACCAGCTTTGGGGGGCAGCGTGCTCTTGTCCCAGTGGAATGAAGCTATCTGCAAAAGGAGCCAAGTGTGAAGGTGTGTTACTTTCCAGTCAGCTTTAACAGTCACTTGAAAGTGTGGTGATTGCCCCAGTTGTAATGTTTTAATGCATTTGTGCTGTGGATGACTTTCCTGCTCTGTAGATATTGACGAATGTGCCCAGCCCTATGGACCCTGCATGCACACGTGCATTAATACAAAAGGATCCTTTCAGTGCGCATGTCACCCAGGTTTCCAACTACAAGGTGGTAATGTGTGCCAAGCACAAGGTACTGTCAAGTAATCATATATTCATCAATAAGCTACTGATGGTCATGTATTTTAGTTTACTCTTTCTTTTTTCTTTTTTTTAAGGAAATGGCACAAAACTACTTTCCACCAAGAAGCGACTTATTGGCTTGATTGCTGTAAAGGACCGAACATTCAAGACTCTCAGTGTGATTAACAGTAATCCAGTGGCTCTGACTTTTGACCTTGCGAGGAACCTTGTTTTTTGGGCTGATGGGAATGGAAACATTTATAAAACAGAGGATCAGAAGAACAAAGTCATTTATTCAGGTTAGTTGGACCCAGTCTGTGCTGTTGGAAGTATGTTGATGGTTTTGCTATGGAAATGTACTTCTAAAATCAGATGGCTGATTAATCACAAGAGTTGTCTACCATGGTTGCAGTATTTTTAACAGTTTCACATGCAAATGATGTAAATGATTCTGTGCTGCAAAAGTTTTCCTCATGTCAATTTGGGTGGTTGAGATTTGAAAATTAAGCAGCAAACAAGGTTCAATTTAAGTTTTAATGACCGATTTATAACGTGTAAAATCTAAAGCAGGATTGCTGTATCCATAGGAAAACACTGGATTAGTACAAAAGGATTTTTGTTGCTCATTTAATGCAGCCAAGTAACTGGTTAGTTGTGATGGATAAATTGACTAGTTAATCATAACATAATTAACTCTCTCTATTGGACATTGTGAAATTATATTAAGTTGAAAGTGGAATGCGGTTGCTTGCACTGGCTGTAATGAGTTTAGTGTCACTCAGTTTGGTTTATACCACCTGGGCACAGCCACACACATTGCAGTGGGTAAAGGCTTACAGTTTAGTGGCATATGTATCATCTTGTGTGCATGTGGGGAATGTCGAGATATTTGAGTATCCCTTTTAATAATTCAGTGAAACATATTTTAATTTTGTCTGAAATGACCATGTTTGCAGGATGGCTGAGCTGCACTTTTAATGTCTTCTAAATTATTCTCTCTTTAGGTCAGACTGGCATTAGGTTTCTAGCTGTTGACTGGCTCAGTGGACAACTTTACTGGACAAGCTCTGAGCTAAAAGGCATTTATACTGGAGCATCTGATGGTAGTGCTGTTGGCCTAGTCATGTCCAAAGATACTGATCCAGCAGATTTGGTCTTACTTCCCACTGAAAGGTGTGCATGTTTGTGATTCATTTATTGGCTAGATATGCTGAGACATCTACAACTATTCCTATTTCTTTATAGCACCATGTTTTGGATTAATAAAGGACCAAAAATCCTAATGACTATTGAGAAAGCTGGGATGGATGGCTTCTTGAGGACCTCACTGGTTGCCGTCACTGCACAGTCACCGAGAGGCCTTACATTAGATGTGGCAGCCCGAAGGTTATATTGGCTAAGTGATTTTAAAAAGGTAGGTGCTTTTTACTTGATTAAATCTATTGTATCTCTTGGTAAGATGAGGATACACTAAGATAAGGAATCTATGTGCATTTATTATAATTTAACTTATTTATATGAACTCCAGTGTTTACAAGCAAGTCTCTTTTAAAGTACGTTTTAAAGACAATCTGGTGACGTAATATTTGGTGTTTTTGAATATTTTCAAATACCATTGCAGTCAGTTGAGACAGTAAAGGTGGATGGTACAGGACGGTACACCTTTCGTGAGTTCTTTAAAGGACGGACCGCTCAGAATCTGGCTGTGTTCAATGGCTGGTTCTACTGGGCTGATGACAGGCGTTTGTGGCAAGCCCCTGAAAACCAGCCTAGTCAAAAGAGTTTTGTTCTGAAGGGAGAACTTACAGCCATGATGGTCTATCATGAACTCCAGCAACCTCGAGGTAGGTCTACTTCACTGGTACATTTGGTTTTATTTGATCTGAATGCATGAAATACTGTTGTGTAAATGTGTTTGTGCACAACAGGTCTTTCTCCATGTAGAAAGTCAGGCTGTCTGCTCTGCATGCCCTCTCTAACCAGCCCTACTGGTTTCACCTGCTCGTGCTCTGAGGGAAAGCTTCCTGTGCAGGATGGTTCATGTGAATGTATGTTATGGGGAATTGTGTGCATTATCCACTGCAGCTAAGCTATTCTTAAATATTCAATATGTTGAGTATAAAATTGACTCTTAATCCATTAGCTTGCGCTCTCATCCATGTATAATGAAAATGATGACAATTGTCCACACAAATTGGTGAACTTTTTAGTATTTAAAAAAAATAATAATAATAAATTCACTTTTAAACCTTTCTCTCATGTGGTAGGTTTTAAACTTGCCTATGCGTCACCAACAAGCATAAACACACTGGAATTTACAACAGATGGTCCTGTAAAATTTACAATGTTCTCTGACGAGGATATTCAGACTTTTGACATGGATTGGAAAAGAGGATTGGTGATTTGGGCCAACCTTACAGGCCATGTGAAGGCTCGATTGCTCAGAGAGGGCCGCTCTGAATATATACCAACTCTAACGCCTGGTATGTGGCACTACTTGGATTTGTTATTGGTGATCTCATTATTGAAAATCTGAACTGGGTTTTTGTTCTCTAAAGTGTGCACTGTCAGAGTCGACCAGAAGACTGGAAATGTGTATTGGGTGTCCTGTGATGGACTTTCTGTTGGTGCCACCCATATTATACTCCCTGATCAGAGCACTTCAAACCAGTTGTACCAGGCAAGTGGTGAGATCAACGACTTGTTTGTGGATTGGCAACGAGGTCAGTTGTACTGGCTAGAGGATGGTCAGATCATTAACATGAAGCTTGGCCTGTTGGGTGGAAAAGCAAAGACCATCTACAGCTCTGAGGACAAAAGCATCAGCCATATTGTATTTGACCGGAAAGCAAACTGCTTTCTTTGGAGCTTGCAAAATGGTCTGTACTGTTTGGCTGTTTTTGTTTTTAAAGATAATGACTTAAACATGCAGGTCTTTTCACAAACTTGGCACCAACAGCATTTCTAACACCCTTACAGAACTGCAAGTAATGAGTCTTTTGAAGATGAGAAAATACTCTGCTGGTGAAGGATGGACTTTTCCAGGCTTGATTGCAGCTGCCTATGAGCCATACATGGTGACTCTGCTCAATGATGTCATCACGCTGTGGAAGCGGCAAGATGGGACACGTGTGAAGGCAGTCACTCTGGAAAGTGGCATTGTTGGTGTAATTGTAGCTCTGAAGGAAATGCAGCAAGGTTGGTAATTCTCTTGGTTTATTTATTTATTTTATTTTTTTCTCTATACAGTGATGTTGGGGCAATAAAACTAATTATATTGTTCCATTTGTATGGTTGACCAGTCTAGTTGAAACTTGACCAGTGAATTATAAACCTAGAGGAGAGGCTTCCAACCAAAGAGATATATACTTGGGTTTTTGTGGCAAAGTTCTGCTGCTTTCTTGTTAGCAGTGTTGGCACTTCCTGTCAGTTCCTCTTGGTACCATATCTTGAGTGTACTAATGTTACTCACAGTACCTCTTGACACGGTTACTAATTTGGTTATGATTTAATTCATACCCGTTTGTTCCTTTTGGACACATTAAATTTGTTGTGCTCTGCAGAAGTTGATCTGTGTAGTGCTACTTAAAATTCTTTTTGCCAACGTACTTTCCTCAGATGCACTTGTGGCCTCTCCACACGTGAACTGTATAAGACCCTCTGTCTTGTGTGAAGGGACGACGTTATGCATATCACAGACTCTGCTTTGTGATGGAACACAAGACTGTCCTGATGGATCAGATGAAGCTGCTTGTGTAGAGCCGTGTTCAAAAAGAGGTATTTGTTGCTGATGGAACGATTTTATATTTAACACCATACTGTCTCAGGTGTTTTATTGTGGTGTTGTGAGGGGTGTGTGGGGGTTTTTTTTTTATTTTTTTTATTTTTTTTTTTATTTTTTTTATAAAACTGAAATATATACTTTCTAGGTGACTTCCAGTGTAAGGATAGGAGGAAGTGTGTTGTGCGATCTCTGGTGTGTGATGGGCACCCTGACTGTACTGATGGCTCTGATGAGGTGGGCTGTCCTGCTAAAACAGCCATCAAAAATGCGGCCCCCTTAAAGTGCCGTTTAGGCTTAAAACTTTGTAAGGATGGCAGTGACTGTGTCCTGTACAGCCATGTGTGTGATGGAGAGCTAGACTGTAAAGATGGATCTGATGAAGAGGGATGTGAATATTTGTGCAAAGCAGGTAAATATTAATTTTGGTGCTTTACCACATCCAGTCTCTGGTACAGGGTATGAAGTAATGGATGCTGTTTCTTTAGACCAATTTCAGTGTGCTCATGGAAGAATGTGCATAGACAAGAAGCTGGTGTGTGATGGGACTCCTCAGTGTCAGGATCGCTCTGATGAAATGGACTGCTTTACACGCACCAAGAGTTGCAGCCATCGCTGTGACAATAAGACCCGCTGCATCCCTGATAACTTCCTGTGTGATGGAGAGAGAGACTGTGTTGATGGCACTGATGAAGCAGACTGTCGTGAGAGTTGTAATGAACATCAGTTCTTGTTACAGTGAGATTTATTGTGTATATATGCTATTTTGTCCATTTAATGTTTTAATTTCCTTCAGCTTCTGTTGCTGTGACTCCTAAAGTTGAAACCACTCCAGAACCAATCTGTAAAAGTCCCTCTGTAATGTGTCAAGGCACAGCACTGTGCATCAGTCAGTCTCAGCTGTGTGATGGGATGTTGGATTGTCCTGATGGGTTTGATGAGCTCCACTGTTTACATGCATGCTCAGATCCAGGTAATGTGTGAATAAAATGCATCTCTGGAACATTCCCTTCACTGCAAATACAATTTCTAACTGCTTCCTGCTGTCCTTGTGCAGGCCACTTCCTGTGTAAAAACAAGAGGAAGTGTATTGAACAGGCCCTGGTGTGTGATGGTCGCTCTGACTGTTCTGATGGTTCAGATGAGTTACGTTGTCCTACGTGTCCTCTGCACTGTGATGAGGGGACCATGTGCCTGATCAACCAGCAGTTCTGTGATGGACACATGGATTGTAAAGATGGCTTTGATGAGAGGAACTGCTGTATGTTCTGCTGTAATGAAAAGCTGTTTAAAATATATTGTGTGGTCACGACTGACTTTCTAAATGCTTTTTTTTTTTTTTTTTTTAAGATAAGACTGCCAAAAAGTCAGCAAAATCTTCGTCCCTGAAATGTGCTGTAGGCTTCAAAGCATGCAGAGATGGAAGCGACTGTGTTCTCTACAGTCACGTGTGCGATGGAGAAAAGGACTGCAAGGATGGGTCAGATGAGAAGGACTGTGAACGGCAATGTAAAAAAGGTAGAGGGTTGTTCTTTTTTTTGGGGGGGAGGGGGGTGCCTGATCATTACACTATTTGGCATGCTTGTCAAATTGGTTCTACTTTTGTGTATTATATGATTTTGTCAGCTAACCAGTCAAGTTCCAAGGTGTCAACTTAAGTAGCTGTCTTGGCCACACGTTCAGTATTTAGTACTACCCACTATTACCTTTTTCACCATGTCATGTTTCCAATAAAATGTCCATTTCCCCCACTTGTAATACACCAGGCCAGTTTCAGTGTGCTCATGGAAGGATGTGCATAGACAAGAAGCTGGTGTGTGATGGGACTCCTCAGTGTCAGGATCGCTCTGATGAAATGGACTGCTTTACACGTACCAAGAGCTGCAGCCATCGCTGTGACAATAAGACCCGCTGCATCCCTGATAACTTCCTGTGTGATGGAGAGAGAGACTGTGTTGATGGCACAGATGAAGCAGACTGTCATGAGCGTTGTAATGTTCATCAGTTCTTGTCACAGTGAGATTTATTCTGTATATGCAGTATTTTGTCCATTTAAATGTTAATTTCTTTTTTTCTTTTAAGCTTCTGTTGCTGTGACTCCTATAGTTGAAACCACTCCAGAACCACCCTGTAAAAGTCCCTCTGTAATGTGTGAAGGCACATCATTATGCATCAGTCAGTCTCAGCTGTGTGATGGGTTATTAGATTGTCCTGATGGGTTTGATGAACTCCACTGTTTACATACCTGCTCAGATCCTGGTAATGTGTGAATACAGTATTTGTGAAACATTGCTACTGCTTCAAATACAACTTCTAATTGCTTCCTTTCTTCCCTGGTTAGGCCACTTCCTGTGTCAGAACAAGAGGAAGTGTATTGAACAGGCCCTGGTGTGTGATGGTCGCTCTGACTGTTCTGATGGTTCAGATGAGTTGCGTTGTCCTACGTGTCCTCTGCACTGTGATGAGGGGATGGTGTGCCTAACCAGCCAGCAGTTCTGTGATGGACACATGGATTGTAAAGATGGCTTTGATGAGAGGAACTGCTGTATGGGGTTCTTTGTTTTTTTTTTAATTTAATCAAGTTTATTTTAAAGTAAAACTTCGGTATATATTAACCAATGTAAATCTGCCAATTTCTGGGTTTTTTTTTTTTTTTTTTTTTTTTTTTTTTTTAAAAAACAGACAAGAGTGACAAAGATAAAGGAGCCTTAAAATGTGCTGTGGGCTTCAAGCCATGCAGGGATGGAAGTGAGTGTATCCTCTACAGTCACGTGTGTGATGGAGAAATGGACTGTAAGGACGGGTCAGACGAGGAGGACTGTGGAGTCAAATGTAGAGATCAGTTCTTTTTTCTCAGCAAGATGTAGATATTTTTGTATTGTATTACATGTTTGAATTGTTGCTCTTTTGCAGCAGTCACGGTCACTCCTAAAGTTGAAACCACTCCAGAACCAATCTGTAAAAGTCCCTCAGTAATGTGTCCAAGCACGTCACTGTGCATCAGTCAGTCTCAGTTGTGTGATGGGATGTTGGATTGTCCTGATGGGTTTGATGAGCTCCACTGTCTACATGCATGCTCAGATCCAGGTAATGTGTCAATACAGTACATCTCTGAAATGTTCCCTTCAAATTAGGGCTGCAACTAATGATTTTCATAATGGATTAGTTGGCCTATTTATTTTTCGATTTATCGGATGGGGCGGGGCAAACCTTCAGTGCCATTTTTGTTTATTTAGAATACAACCCACAAATTGAGTGTTACAAATATAAACTTCAGACTAAAACTTTACACAACTGTTTATCCAAAACAGAAAACAACCCAATGCACACACCAGAATATATTAATTTAGAACTGTTTAATTCAGTGCTTTTTGTGCATCCACAAAAAACAATGAGAATATTTGTATGTAATATAAACAAAGATAAATAAAATGTATTATATAGTATTTATGCATTACTTTTTATGGATGCACAAAAAGCATTGAATTAAACTACAGTTCTAAATTAATAATAAAATTCACTTTCGCTGCACCTTGTAGTTTGTTACTCACTGCTTTTAGGAATATTTTACTTTACTTTTGATCAGTGTGTTAGACATTACAGATCTTGCTCCCGCTGTGCATCACTGCATCTATACTGTGCATGATCAGCAACACGGCCTCGTTACTAATGCATCACTTCCCTTATAATAAACGACAGAATTTACACTACAAGCGTGCAAATACAGCAGATAATGACAGCAAACTGGAATTAAATCAAACCTTTTAAGCCACTTGCAACGGTTTCCCCTGCCCCTTACAGTGTGGAGCATTTTGGATATAAACATAACTTCGTGCTTTATACAGCACTGTTTGATCTCCGTGGTGTTTAATTTAAAATGCCCCCCCCTGCCTTAGAGGACTTTCTTCCTCAGTCACGTGGTGATTTCGGCACTGTGGTGACTGAGGTCATGTTGAGAATAAAAGTTAACGCTGACATTAAACAGTAAACTGAAGAAACTCATTGTCAGTTACTCTGGGTGTCTGCTAATGCTAGCGTGCGTATGACATCATGTGCGGTCACCTAGAAGTTGCTTATACTTCCGGTTAGTAAAAAAACCCGCTAGTGTTCTATTTGAGAGATTGGCTTTCTAAAATTCACACGCTAGACAGTAGATGCATAGTGCAAGTGTACAGTACTTCATTTGGGAGACAACTTTAGTATTTACACTCCAAGGTGTGTTTTCAGAACAGAAGTAACATAATGAGTAAACGCACTCTGTGCAGCCTGCAGACCAACTACTTGACAATGAGACTCGTTGACAATGATTTTCATAATCGATTATCAATTAGTTGTTGCAGCTCTACTTCAAATACAATTTCTAAATGCTTCCTGCTGTCCTTGTGCAGGCCACTTCCTGTGTAAGAACAAGAGGAAGTGTATTGAACGAGCCCTGGTGTGTGATGGTCGCTCTGACTGTTCTGATGGTTCAGATGAGTTACGTTGTCCTACGTGTCCTCTGCACTGTGATGAGGGGACCGTGTGCCTGACCAGCCAGCAGTTCTGTGATGGACGAATGGACTGTAACGATGGCTTTGATGAGCGGAACTGCTGTATGTTCTGCTGTAATGAAAAGTTGTTTGAAAATTTAATGGAGCATGTGATCAGGGCTGATTTTTCTAAATGCATTTTGTAGATCAGACTGGCAAAAAGGCTACAGAAGCTTCATCCCTGAAATGTGCTGTAGGCTTCAAACCATGCAGGGATGGAAGTGAGTGTATCCTCTACGGTCACGTGTGTGATGGGGAAAAGGACTGCAAGGATGGGTCAGATGAGAAGGACTGCGGTGTCAAATGTAGAGATCAGTTCTTCTCACAATAAGATGTAGATATTTTGTAGTACATTACATCTGTTTGACTTGTTGCTCTTTTCCAGCTGTCACTGTCGTTCCTAAGGTTGAAACCACTCCAGAACCAATCTGTAAAAGTCCCTCTGTAATGTGTCAAGGCACAGCACTGTGCATCAGTCAGTCTCAGCTGTGTGATGGGATGTTGGATTGTCCTGATGGGTTTGATGAGCTCCACTGTTTACATGCCTGCTCAGATCCAGGTAATGTGTGAATAAAATGCATCTCTGGAACATTCCCTTCACTGCAAATACAATTTCTAACTGCTTCCTGCTGTCCTTGTGCAGGCCACTTCCTGTGTAAGAACAAGAGGAATTGTATTGAACAGGCCCTGGTGTGTGATGGTCGCTCTGATTGCTCTGATGGTTCAGATGAGTTACGTTGTCCTACGTGTCCTCTGCACTGTGATGAGGGGACGGTGTGCCTGATCAACCAGCAGTTCTGTGATGGACGCATGGATTGTAAAGATGGCTTTGATGAGAGGAACTGCTGTATGTTCTGCTGTAATGAAAATCCGTTTAAAATATATTAATGGAGTGTGAGATCAGGGCTGATTTTTTTCTTTTTTTTTTTTTTTCCTAAATGGTTTTTTTTCTGTAGATAAGTCTGGCAAAAAGGCTGCTGAAGCTTCATCCCTGAAATGTGCTGTAGGCTTCAAAGCATGCAAGGATGGAAGCGAGTGTGTTCTCTACAGTCATGTGTGTGATGGAGAAAAGGACTGCAAGGACGGGTCAGATGAGAAGGACTGTGAACGGCAATGTAAAAAAGGTAGAGGTGTCGTGTGTGTGTGTGTGGTTTTATTTTTTTATTTATTTTTTTATTTTTTTATTTTAAGGTCTGATGACTACACTATTTGACATGCTTGACAAATTGGTTCTACTTTTGTGTATTATATGGTTCTGTCAGCTAACCAGTCAAGTTCCAAGGTGTCAACTTAAGTAGCTGTCTTGGCCACACGTTCAGTATTTAGTACTACCCACTATTACCTTTTTCACCATGTTACGTTTCCAATAAAATGTCCATTCCCCCCGCTTGTAATACACCAGGGCAGTTTCAGTGTGCTCATGGAAGGATGTGCATAGACAAGAAGCTGGTGTGTGATGGGACTCCTCAGTGTCAGGATCGCTCTGATGAAATGGACTGCTTTACACGCACCAAGAGTTGCAGCCATCGCTGTGACAATAAGACCCGCTGCATCCCTGATAACTTCCTGTGTGATGGAGAGAGAGACTGTGTTGATGGCACTGATGAAGCAGACTGCTGTGAGTTTTAGATGTATTATGAAATCATAGGTTGTAGAGATGGTATTTTTCAAGCTAGGTATTTGAGGTGTTTTTTTTTTTTTTTTTTTTTTTTTTTTTTTTTTTTTTAAATTTAATCTGATTAGTGAGATTGTAGCGTGGATGTTGTCCATCTTTCACTGTATACAGCAGTAGAAAAGTGAAGGCAAACGGTGAGTGTATTATGAATGAGTTTTTGGATGAGCACAGGACTCTCGTTATGACTTATACTATCCAGGTGACCTTATCCACTGAAGATAAATATTTATCTTTACAGCTACTGATAATGGAGATGCAGTCAACAGTAAGGCTTCTGAAGAGGCTTCGATAGGTTTTTCAGCTCAGCATCCAGACTGTAGAAGCCCCTCAGTGTTTTGTGAAAGCACAGCATTATGTATGTCCCGGGTTCAACTCTGTGACGGGAAGTTGGACTGTCCTGATGGTTCTGATGAGCTCTCCTGTGTAGATTCATGTCAGAAGATGGGTAATGTGCATGCGTGTCTAAAATTGGTTTACTTGTCCTAGAAGCAGACTATGTGAGTAACTTTACGGTACTTTTCAAGGTGACTTCCGCTGTAAGGACAGGAGGAAGTGTATTGAGCGATATCTGGTGTGTGATGGACGCTCAGACTGCACTGATGGATCTGATGAGACGGACTGTCCTGCTGCTGCAATGCCAAAAACTGCAGCTGCCTTAAACTGCCGTTTGGGTTCAAAACTCTGTAAGGATGGCAGTGACTGTGTGATGCACACCCATGTGTGTGATGGAGAGGTAGACTGTAAGGATGGGTCTGATGAAGAGGGATGTGACCTTCAGTGTAATCCAGGTCAGATGTAACAAATATTACATTTATTTAGGGTAATCCAGTGTAGATTTAAGTGCCTCTATGCACTTGCATGTCTTTTTAATAAAGATTCATGTCAATATTTTATCCCTTAAAGATAAAATATTGCTTGCTTGTTTGAAAGTGACTTTTTAAAAAATGACTGAAATTTGCCATTTAGGTTTATTATTGTTCATCAATTTCTTGATCTCTCTAATGTTAAAGCTTTTTTTGATCAAATCCTTTTGGGGAGTTCAACAGCAGACTGATCATAATTGTCCCTTCAGTTTTGCTACATTCTTTTATAAAACAGGATGAGCTGATATTTGAGGATGCTGTAAATTTGTAGTTTGTGAAGCCTGTTACTGAACATGTGGCTCTGTTATGAGCTGTTTATGCAACACCCTTTACAAGCAAGGGCTTGTAATGAAGGATCTTACAATTTGCACATTTAATAGAATCTATTCTATCTAAGAGTTGTGTGGGGTGTTTTTTTATTTTTTTTTTATTTTTTTTAAATCAGAATTATCCCATGCAACTGACTTTGCTTAGCCCACTCAAGTTTCTATTAGAATCTGTTCTTATTTTTATTTCAATTTTTAACATTTTACTCCCAGGTCAGTTTCAGTGTAGTTATGGCAGAAAGTGCATAGACAACAAGCAGGTGTGTGACGGGGTTCCTCAGTGTCCAGATAACTCTGATGAATCAACATGCTGGACGCCAACAAGAAGCTGTGCGCTGCGCTGCGATCAAAATAGTCTCTGTATTCCAGAAGTTTTTATCTGCAATGGGATCAGGGACTGCTGGGATGGATCAGATGAAACTGACTGCGGTAAGCCTATTTTCTGAACTTGATCAGCCTTTGCCATGCTAAGGGCAAACTATTTGCTATAGAATTCCACTATTGGGACCGATCTAGTAGAGATGGTGGTATGGGTGTGTGGCCACATGAGTGTAACAAGGTGGCAACTATCTCTTTTGAATGGTCCTCTTCTGGGAGGTTTACTACTGCTATGCATTTTCTGCTAAATTGGATAATCTAGCAGATTATAGATATACTACTATAATACCATTGTAGGCATTTGCTCAAATCCTTTGAGTATTCAAAATTAGTGTTGATGCTATATGAGCCTGACACGTAGAACTAAAATGCATATAGGGCAAGAGCATTTTTCCGAATGTTTTCTAAAACCCATAGGCATAAGTCTGAAATGTTACACCATTATCTCTTCTCTTGACCCTGATAAGTATGAGATTTTTCAGTGAGTTTAATTTTTGATCAGGCAACCCTGGGCCGCATTCCCATTGCAAAAGTCCGTCTATACCATGCCTGGCAACTTCAAAGTGCATCTCCCAGAGGCAGCTCTGTGATGGCAGAAAGGACTGTGCCGATGGTTCTGATGAAAGACCATGCCTTCAGAAATGTCCCTATGATGGTGAGGGTTTTTTGTCCCTCCCCCATAGAGTTAGTCACAACATTTCTGAAGACACCTAATACTTCTAAATGTGTTCTCTTCTAGATGACTTCCTGTGTAAAGATAGGAGAAGGTGTATCGACAGGAATCTGGTCTGTGATGGACGTCTGCACTGCACTGATGCTTCCGATGAGGTGGACTGTCCAACTGCAGCTGTTTATACCGTTGAAGCGGCTCCTGTGAAGTGCCGTTTGGGTTTGACCCCCTGTAAGGATGGCAGTGACTGTATCCTGTACAGTCATGTGTGTGATGGAGAGGTTGATTGCAAAGATGGGTCTGATGAAGAGGGATGTGATGTGACTTGCAAAGCAGGTGAGAAAACGTGAAGAAAAATCATCTCCTTACACTCTGGATCTGATCTGAATAGTTTTCTCTTCTTAAATAACCTCTAGGGCAGTTTCAGTGTGCTCATGGAAGGAGATGCATTGATGCAAACCTTGTGTGTGATGGTAAGCCACATTGTCAGGATCGTTCTGATGAAATGGACTGCTTTACGCGCACCAAGAGTTGCAGTCATCGCTGTGACAATAAGACCCGCTGCATCCCTGATAACTTCCTGTGTGATGGGGAGAGAGACTGTGTTGATGGCACTGATGAAGCAGACTGTGGTAAAACCTTCTTAAATTATACTTACAGTTGTTATTGCAGGCACATAAATTAGGCTTTAGCCATAAATGGCTAGGAAGCTGCATGTTTCAGACTTTGAATTTGTACCTGCCTATAGTAGTTTCTGATTAACTGTGTCAGTCTGCAACAACTCAATGTTGGCACCTTTAATTTACTTCTGTTAAATGTGTGGCATATGGATATGCTGGAGTAAGACGAGAACCTGTTTAAGCATTTTAATTAATCTGTGGTCAGTTGTTACAGGTCAAACACCTTAAAATACACAACTGCTTCCAGGTGGCATAAAAGATGAGGGGAGAACTAGCTAGTGAGCAATAGCAAAATGGGCTAGAACAAGAGTAACTAAACATTCACAACCATCTCCAGATCATGTTTTATTAATGATTACTTGCAAACTCCCTTAGCTTCAGTGATCTCCTTGCCTGATCGGGAAAAAACTGATTTCATTGTTTTACCAGTCTGACTTGGTAATGAATAATCACAATTCCTTTCCCCTGAAAGTTACTCAGTGCATGGTAATGTAGCCATTATTGTATGTGGTAAACTAATCTATGTAGGTAGCCTCATGTTGGGGTTTTAAAAAAAAAAAAAAAAAAAAACAGTTTGGGTTCTGTTTGTTAATAAAATTGGTGGTTTACTTCTTGATGTCATTCTATAGGCTACCCTTCCCAGCTGAGAAGCTGTAGTGCCCCTTCAGTGTTGTGTCGAGGGGGAAAACTGTGCATTTCTAACACTAAACTGTGTGATGGAAAGCGTGACTGTCCAGATGGTTTTGATGAAGAATCTTGCATCAAAAGATGTCCAAAAACAGGTCCTGGAATGGTTGAGATTTTAACTAGTTTAAATATTTTTGTTCATTGTCCTTTAATTTGTTATAAGAAAAGTAGGGCTGTATAAGTTAATGGGTTTTCCTGGGAATTAATGGAATTGTATGTCTTTAAATATAGGTGACTTCATGTGTAAGGACAGGAGAAAGTGTGTTGCACGAGGTTTGGTCTGTGATGGCCGTTCTGACTGCACTGATGGCTCTGATGAGGAGAGATGTCCCACGGTTTCTATAAAGCCAAATATAGCAGGTCCATTAAAGTGCCGTTTGGGCTGGAAACCTTGTAAGGACCGACGCGAGTGTGTGCTCTACAGTCACCTGTGTGATGGAGAGGTCGACTGTAAAGATGGCTCTGATGAAGATGACTGTCAATATCAGTGTAGACCAGGTAAAGTATGTAAACAGCGGTTAATTAGTATTGGGTCATTAACATGTTTATCTTGCCTTTTGAGCAATTTAAAAAAAAATAATAATTTCCCTCCCCCAGACCAATTTCAGTGTGCTCATGGAAGAATGTGCATAGACAAGAAGCTGGTCTGTGATGGGACTCCTCAGTGTCAGGATCGCTCTGATGAAATGGACTGCTTTACACGTACCAAAAGCTGCAGTCATCGCTGTGATAATAAGACCCGCTGTGTCCCAGATAACTTCCTGTGTGATGGAGAGAGAGACTGTGTAGATGGCACTGATGAAGCAGACTGTAGTAAGTGCCCTTTGTCGAGGGTTTCCTAAAATAACAATGTTGCTTAATATTTATTAGCTATCTGTTTTCTCCCATTGAATAGGGTAACTCCTTTTGCTTTATGGAGTTGTCCTGAAGTGTGGAGATGTTGGGTGGTTCAAGGACATATATATATTTTTAAATAAATAATGCAGTGTACAACCGTATGTGGGCCTTCCCCAAACTGCCACAAGGTTGGTTGCACAATTGTTTAGAAGTCTTTGTAAGCTGTAGCATTTGCAATTTCCTTTCACTGGAATTAAGTGGCCCAACCCTGTTCCAGCATGACTATGCACCTGTGCACAACAAGGGAGATTCATAAGGATATGATTTGCCAAGGTTGGAGCAGAAGAGCTCAAATGGCCTGTACAGAGCCTCATCCCCACTGATAATCTTTGGGATTAATTGGAATTCTTATGGAATCCCAGACCTCCTCACACGACAATGCTCTTGTGGCTAAATGGGCTGAAATTCCAGCAGTGCTCAAATCTAATGGAAAGCCTTCCCAGAAGTATGGTGGTTATAACAGCAGAGGGGTATTAAATCTGGACTGGGATGCTCAAAAAGCATGATTGGTGTTGTCTGGTGTCCACAAACTTCTGGACATGTGGATAGTATGTCTTTACTTTCCATTAAAAGTAACGATATTTAGATCTGGTGATGTGGTGGCCATTGGATGGCTGAACTACCAAAGTGAAGATGGTACTGTCTGCTTTGAAACGCTAATACAAAATCAGTTTATTTCTTTTAAAGCAAATAACAACCAGTATGTCTAGTGGAGCTGTGGTTAACTCGGAAAGGCTTTTATGTGGCATTAATGTATTGCATCCCTATTCTCTATCAGATGCATATAAAATGTGAAGTTTGGTTAGACTATTTTATAATGGAACTAAACTTAGATTTTTTTTTTAAGTTGCACATTAAATAATTTAAGGGGTTTTTTTTTGTTTTTTTTTTTGTTTTTTTTTGATTTTACAGGTAAGAGTGATAAATCTTCAGGAACTTCATCCCTGAAATGTGCGGTGGGCTTCAAACCATGCAGTGATGGAAGTGAGTGTATCCTCTACAGTCATGTGTGTGATGGAGAAAAGGACTGTAAGGACGGCTCTGATGAGGAGGACTGTAGGCGCAAATGTAATCAGCTCCTTTCAAAATAAGGTCTAGACACTTTCGTTCTGCATCACATCCATTAAAAAAAAATTTTTTTTTTGTTTTTTTTTCTTTTTTTTTTTGTCCCCCAACCCAGCTGTCCCTGTAGCTCCTACAGTTGGAACCACTCCAGAACCAGCCTGTAAAAGTCCCTCTGTAATGTGTCCAGGCACGTCATTATGCATCAGTCAGTCTCAGTTGTGTGATGGGATGTTGGATTGTCCTGATGGGTTTGATGAACTCCACTGTTTACATGCCTGCTCAGATCCTGGTAATGTGTGAATGCAACTACATCTCTGAAATTGATTACCATTCAAATTTCTAACTACTTCCTCCTTCCTTGTGTAGCCCACTTCCTGTGTATGAACAAGGGGAGGTGTATTGAACAAGCCCTGGTGTGTGACGGTCGCTCTGACTGTTCTGATGGTTCAGATGAGTTGCGTTGTCCTACGTGTCCTCTGCACTGTGATGAGGGGACGGTGTGCCTGACCATCCAGCAGTTCTGTGATGGACGCATGGATTGTAAAGATGGCTTTGATGAGAAGAAATGCCGTATGTTGTTTGTTGCAGTATAACTAGCATTTCAGCAGGGAAGATGTATTGCTGTCTTGTGTAACATGCTGCAATACTTCTGAATGTATTTTACAGGTAAGAGTGACAAAAATGCTGCAGGAGCTTCATCCCTGAAATGCCCTCTGGGCTTCAAGCCATGCAGGGATGGTAGTGACTGTGTCCTCTACAGTCATGTGTGCGATGGCGAGAAAGATTGCAAGGATGGGTCAGATGAGAAGGACTGTGAACGACAGTGTAAAAAAAGTAGGATTTTAGAACAGTTTGTGACTTGGTAGTAATCCATTTCTGTTGACTTGATATGCAGCTAATCATGATTAACTATGTGTTATAGAATGTAAAATTTTATTGTAAAACAAGCTTTTTGTTATATTGTAGCATTTTAATATTTACTGAAATCTAGAGGTTCCCTTCTGCCCCATAACGATAAGTGTTGGTCTACTATTCCTTTAACTGGATTAGCCTGAGTAACCCATGCTTTTGTAATCTTTGTAGGCCAGTTCCAGTGTGCCCATGGGAAGATGTGTATAGACATGAAGCATGTGTGTGATGGGACCCCTCAATGTCAAGATCGCTCCGATGAAATGAACTGTTTTAAACTGTCTGAGTCCTGCAGCCATCACTGTGATAACAGAAGCCGCTGCATTCCTCAAACTTTCCTTTGTGATGGAGAGCGAGACTGTTTAGATGGCACAGATGAGACTGACTGTAGTAAGGGTGGTGGTGTGTCGCTTTTTATTTATTTTTTTTATTTTTATTTTTTTAAATAAGCAGGTATATTGGTACTACATTGGGAAGGGGAAAGTGTTTAAAAGTTGGTGTCTTTTATGATCTTTCAGCAAAGGAGCCATGTTTACGAGGGCAATTTCAGTGTGCCAGTGGACAATGTGTCTCCACAAGTGTCCGTTGTGATGGTCATGCAGATTGCCATGATCAGTCTGATGAGAAGAACTGTCGTAAACCTCCACACTGCCCCCTGGAGCAGCGCTGCCCTAACAGCCATGTGTGCCTGCTGAAAGAGTGGTTTTGTGATGGAGACAAAGACTGCATTGATGGGTCTGACGAACAGGTGTGAACGTCTTTTTGCTTTGTGTTGACAACCTTCATTTTTGTTACCTGGGTTTTAAGCAGTTTGTCAGTTTGCATCAGTCCTGAAAAGCATTTGAACTCTTAATTTACAAAATGTGTAGTGCAGTAGTGGCGGTGTGGTTAGCCGATTCAGAAATGAGCAGAACAATAAATCATACTCTGGTTGCCTCAAAAGATTTTTCTAATCTTTTAGAACTGCAAGGCCTCTCCTATGCAATGTGGAACTTTCCAGTGGTCTTGTGCATCTAAAGATCAGTGCATTCCCACGTTTTGGAGGTGTGATGGAGTTAAGGACTGTAAAGACCAGAGTGATGAAGCTGGATGTGAGCACAACTCTTAATACCAATAAAGCTTCATGTAATATGGCACCCATGAATGTGTAAACTAATTCATTTGTAGAATTATTTTTTCCAACAGTGCTAAAATGTCACCTTCACTTGCAGGTTATATAGCTGAGAAGTTTAATGTACTTGGTCTTCCTCCAATTTATATTTTAGAAGGTGGACTTGCATGGTTGACTTCTAGTTCTACAAATGGTTGTTCACAATTTTAACACAACACTGTGCTTGTCACAAGTGAAATTAACATCACATTTGCCATTTGGATTCAGGTGGCCCAGTGAAATGCCCCATGTACATGTTCAAGTGTGGCAGTGAGGAGTGCTTGGATTCCCAGATGGTGTGTAATGGCATTGCTAACTGTCTGGATGAATCTGATGAGGGTCCAGGTTGTCTCAGCAATAACTGCTCCAGCCCACACCCACCACAATGCGAGCACTACTGTGTCAACACTCCCCATGGAGCGGTTGGTCATTCTAATTACCCCACAGTTACATAGGACTATAATTTGTTTTGGATATAAGGATTTAGCAAACCTGTTGTATGGGGGTAGGTTTATTTCAGGTTTAAAATTACTGGAGGCAGTCCTGGGAAGTCTTCTATCTGCAATGTCACTTCAGTGGCTTTTAAAACCAAATTCTCAAAATATCCAGAATCTCATCACAACTGTTAACCAACTGTTCTTTGTTACCTAGCACACTCAATATTACTGGTAATGATATTAACTTGGTTAAGCTTAAATTATAATAACTAGTATGATGAAGCAGGCACTCATAAGCTAAGGAAGTTTGGATTAGAAAGTAAATTGTTAGCTGTACCCTTGGAACTACTTCCTATTTTGATGGTCCTTATTAATGTCTTTTTCAACTCTCAGAGGTGTGGGTGTCGAACAGGCTTCAAGGTCCAGGCAGACAGTTTATACTGTGCAGATGTAGATGAGTGTATGGAGATTCAGCCTCCTGTGTGTAGCCACGGATGCGTGAACACTCATGGCTCGTACGTGTGCCAGTGTCCTCCAGGTTTTATACTGGAGCCAGATGGCAGCAGCTGTAAAACAGAAAGTATGTCCATTTGAACTTTAGTTGTATAATCTGGATTCAGTGTCTATCTAGTGTTCTTGTAATCTACATGCATATAAATGTATCTAGTACATAAAATTAGTCTAATTAAACTTTCATGTGTAATATGTACAATGTATACCTGGTCTTTTTCAGTTTTCTGGGTCCTTTTAATTTGTTTAAGGCTAAGCCTAATGATGGTACTTCACTCACTAGTACTACATCCAGCTTCCTTCTATGCCTTCCTTGCAGAGGAGCCTGGTCTTTTGGCATCAGTGCAGTATGAGGTGCTGTTTATGGGCCTCCGGAGCAGCAACATGCAGATGCTTCTTCCCCCAGGCCAGAAGCCCATCTTCTCTCTGGACTATGACTGGAGGCAACAGTGTGTGTTCTGGGTCTGTCTACAGGAGGAAAGCATCAAATATTTCCTGCATGGAGAAAAGGGCAATATCAAGACACTTGTTAAAGGTTTGAAATCTGATTCAAATTAACTTTTGTTTGTTTTTAGTGATGGTGTGCCAGAAATGAGTACACAAATGTGGGGGGATTCTTGAACACTGCTCTTGGCATTAAATATATTCAGTTAATCTTGTGGACTTATGATTAAAACTGGCTTTTTTTGTTCTTTAAAGTGCACAATGTCCTCTCTTCTTACTGCCCCTCCACCCCCCAAAAAAACCATAAACACAGGTGTGAAATCAGACTCGATTGCTGTAGACTGGGTTGCAGGAAACCTGTACTGGGTGGATGGAGTAGCTGGCCAGATTTTAGCTGTAAGGATTAGTGACCGTGTAATGAAGCGACAAAACTTCACCGTGATTGTGGATGAAGAGCTGGAGCAGCCTCATTCTCTGGTGCTTTTACCTCAGAAAGGGTGAGCAAGAACCCCTTTTTGCATGACTATTTTTAATAATGCTTCCTCTTATGATTTTCTTTAATTGGCTGTATTTGATCAAGGATATTGAAACTTGCTTATGAAGTGAACAAGTAATTCATAGTCTACTTGGTTAACATGTAGCTAAATTCTCATCCTTGATTCTGATCTCCCAAGCCTAAGGGTAGTAGATTAGTTTCCTCCTGTTCATCATTATTATTAATTAAGCATAGGACTTGATTCCTTGAACAATTTTATTCAAATCTTTACAGCATAATGCTGTGGTCAGAGATTGGGAAGGAGCCCCAGATTGAGTGTGCTGGCATGGACGGTTCAGAGAGGAAGGTGCTACTCAGCCATGGCTTAAACTGGCCTGTAGCCTTAGCTGTGGATATTGTGTCTGACAGAATCTTCTGGGTAGATGAGAAGCTCAAGTGCATTGGTTCAGCCACAATGAATGGCGAAGATATCAAGGTAAATGTAGGTTTATCCTTCACTGAAAGCTCTATCCAAAGCCTGTAGTGGTTTTGGGAAAACTTGCTGAAAGAAGGCCTGTGTATTTTAACCTAAACTTTTTTTTTTTTTTTCTTTTTTTCAATCTGTACCCCATGCTGTAGTTTAGATCAGGTAGAAAGTAAACAATGCCCTCTTCTCTCCCCCCCCCCCCCCCCCCCCCCCAATTTCCTATGTGAAGCTGCTACAGTTGACTGAGATGTCAAGCCCTTTCTCTGTGGCAGTGTTTAATGACATGGTGTACTGGTCTGACACCCAGAGAAAGGCTATCCATGGGGCTAACAAAATAACTGGCAAGAACCAGAAAGTTATTCTCAAAAGACCTGGTCAACCATTTGGGCTCAAAGTAAGCATTTGTCTCCCCTCCATATTGAGTTATCATTCCATTAATGGAAAGATGTTTAAATTAAATAATCTGTCAAATGTTCTGTCTCCTTTATCCAGGCTGTACACCCCCTTATCCAGTATAAGGTGCCTAACCCCTGTGAGAAACTCCAATGTTCTCACATGTGTGTACTAGCCCCAGGGCTCCATGCATTATGTCGTTGCCCTGCAGGACTGCTGTTGGCTGAGGACGGATTTACCTGTATCCCACCTGAGAACTCCTCTACTTCCTTCCTACTGCTGCTCTCTCCTACTAGACTCACGAAGGTATAAAAGCAAGGGGATTGCTTCAGAGTGTTCTTGGAGTATGATGTACTTAGAGTTGTACACTGTTTACCAATAGTAGTTCTCAGAACATCTTGAAATGACTATTTCTGCTCTGTGTAGGTTTTCACTAGAAGCTTGCTTGGTCAGGTTGGATTAAATCAGTGGCCTGCCCACCATGCCCAGTCTCTTCCTGGCATAAATGAGGCCTCAGATCTAGACTTGGTTCTTGGTGACAACACACTCTATGTGGCAGATGTCGGACAGGACTCTGTGGCTCGGATTAAAGTGGATGACTCCACGTTGATGCCTGATGGCCAGATCTTGAATTTACCAGGGGATACGTTGACTGCGCTGGCTGTGGACTGGATCACACACAACTTGTATTGGAGCAGCAGCAAGAAGCCTCAGATCTACGTCACGTCAGCAGATGGAAAGTTCACCAGCCTTGTTCTGCAGGCTGGGCTTCAGGACACTACATCTATTGCGCTACACCCACCCACAGGCAGGATGTGCTTCACAGCCATAGGGTCATCAGGGAATGTTGCTTTGCCCCAGGTAGACTGTGCTGCCATGGATGGCCGGAATCAAATGTTGCTTTGGAAGAAAACGCAGCTTCCCAGTTTTTTGACTTTTTCAAGCCAAGGCACAACAGTGTACTGGGCAGATATTGGTAAGTTTGACGTGGAGGACTGCAGCACTGCACTTTCAACACGAGTCAATTCATAAACTACTTCACAAGAATTTACTGTATTGCCCAGAAGACCAGAGTTTGACACCCATGATTGATTTTAGTAGTCTTGCATCATGTTAGTGTCTTGGATCATTGGTCTGTTCAGAACTTGGACCTTTCCTGTGAGCAGACTAGCTAGGCTGTCATTCCTCTTATAATTGAAATTAGTGTCTGTCTCTTTCTAATGTTTGTACACTTATCTATGCCATATAGGTTGGTTATACCCCATATAGTGTGCCATATGCCACTTATTTTTTGTCACTTTATTTATTTTTATTTTTTGTAATTCAGCCACAAAGGGTGGAAGTGTCTTAAAGCTAATTTGTAAGAGTCAGGAATAGTCAGTTTTTGAAATGATGCATTAAGTAATTAAAATTATAACCTGGGCTGCAGTTAATTTCCTGTGTTGGGCATGCAGTTTGTGCTGGTTGACAAATGAATAAATCGGTTTATAAAAGTTAGTATTCATTCCAACCACTCCTCAGTATTGGTGTTTCAGAATGATTTACTGCTGTGCTTTCCTCTTTTTGCTAACTAGTCCACCACCTCTCTCCCTCTTCCAGCCACTGAAGTTATTTGCTCTGTGAACATCGACGGATCAAATTACCGGGAATATAAAACTGGAACTGGATCTCCTTTAATTGCGTCTTTAACCCGAAGTGACAATATCCTCTTCTGGATCACCCGGTACAATGGTAAAGACTCCAGCACCTTTTGCTGTCATTCATGTTGGGTGAATTATATGTTCATACCAGCAGATGGCATTATGGCGTCTTGGAAACTGTTGCTGCATATTTGGGCTGTACCTGATTGTGGTATTTCTATTGTAGTTCTCATTTTTCTATTTCTCCCTTACTCACTATTTGTAATTCCTTACAGGTACAACAACTGTATGGTACAGTGATGGCATCCAGCCTAAACAGTTGTGGTTTGAAGTTCAAACAAACATTATAGCAGTGAAGGCATACAGTGCAAACAGCCAGAAAGGTATTTTTGTTGTGCATTTCTCACACTGCTAGTCCTATCACTCTTATCTCTACTGCTGCTTCCTTTTGTTTCCTTCCCTCTGTTCTTGTTCCACTAGAGTCCTCTGGGTGAAACTTGAATAGAAGTGTCCAGTTTCTCATGTGCATGATCTAATCAGTCGTTCTCTCTTTGATTCAGGAACCAACCTGTGTGCGGAGGATAATGGTGGCTGTAGTCACTTGTGCCTGGCATACCCAGGAGGGCATACGTGCCGCTGTACAGAAGGCTACATTGCTGTAAATGACATCCAGTGTGTACCTGGCCTAAAGTGTCCAGCAGGCTCTATGCCTTGCAGAGATGGGTACAAGTGTCTCTCTTCTACCCGGTTTTGTGACCAAATCCCAGATTGCCAAGATGGCTCTGATGAAGAGGGCTGCCATGCTAAGGAAAATGAGGTGTTGGTCCACACAACGAGTGGCCAGTCCTGCAGTTCTGAGCTCTGTAATGGCAGAGGGCACTGTATGGTGCAAAAAGGGAAACCAGTCTGCGAGTGTGTGCAGGGTTACAGTGGGTATTTCTGTCAGGATGAGGCATCCAGCAGTGTTCCTGTCATCCTTACAGTCCTCTTTATTGTCTGCTTAGTTATTGCTGCAGCTGTATTTCTAAAATGGAGGTATGTGCTCTGTATTAAAGGTTATTCATATTTACTATTTCACTCATGCACTCATTATTTAATTATTAAAAAAAATTAACACCTAGCCAGAATGCTTGTCTGGTTACTGGAGGTTTTTTTTTTTTTGTCTGTGGTGGTTGGCTAGTCTGAATGCTGTTCATTGCCCTTCTTTGCAGAAGATGGAAAGCAGGACGAGAGCAGCCCATAGATAAAGAAAATCTCATGAAGGACATGGAGGAACAGGAGGCATTCCCTGAAAACTTTTCCAATGAACTCTACAACCCAGTGGAGGAGGTAGCAAATTTAAGTTCAACTTTAAATTTAATAGTAACGTCAACTCCTGATTTTAAACTTTGACTCTGACTGATGGATCAAATTTTGTTAAATTTAAAACTATTTTTTTCCCCATAGTAGCATTGGGTACTAGCTCAGCTTTGAACCCATGTCTGTTGTACAAATTGGAGGATAAATTTTTTGTTTTTTTGCTGCAGAACCTGTGCTATGCTTGCTAGCTAGCTAATTCTAAGGTCATAACCACAATAACAGATTTGGAAGTTAAGTCAGAGAATATGACCATGGAAATTGACTCCTACTTGTCATCCTATTTCGTCTAGTTTACTAACTCTTTTAACTAGTCACTAGCTACAAGGGAGGGCAGGACCAAATTGCATTTTTCAATTTCATGGACCTTGACCTAGCATAAGTTTATAGATGTTGGGTTACTTTTAGAAGCAATTTTTATCTTTAGCTTTAAAACTATATAAAATATTCTTGTTTTTCATTCAAGTTTAACATGTTCAGGGTAACTAAGTAAGAATTGGACTCTGTAATAAGTGTAGCTATATTAGTCTCTGTATTACAATATTTTTTTTCTCTCTTTCAGGAGCATACAACACCTGTTGCATGATGGATTATATTTAAATAAAAGTATTAAGCTGAAAACTCATGCCTTTTGTACTTTTTTTTTTTTTTTTTAATTTATTTAAAAAAAGACCCAACCCCCTTCAGTTTATTCAGCTTAGCTTGGGCCAGTCTTAGTCACTAGGGTACTTATTGTGGATGTCGGATCAAATTTATTTGTAAAAAGGTTGTCACCAAACATGATTGCAGAAATCCCAGTCTAGATCCATAAATCGCAGTCCACAGGTAGCACTAGTAGCAAGAAGAACTCAAATAGCATAAAATCCCTGAAAGGAACCAGACTTGTAACACTGACTGGTAGAACTTTACATGTTTCTGCATGTTGTAATTGTGAGGCATTGCATGTAGTATGAATTTGCAATAACTAAATAAAATCTGCAAATCTACAGCTACCATATGGATCTTAATAATAGTTGGAGTGGTGTTTGTTCCAAATTTAATGTAAAACCATATTGAATTAACCAAATTGCTAAAGATGTTACCAGGTTTTATAATATAGCAAGCTTTACGATACATTTAGCACACTTGCTTTTCATTTCCTGTAGCTTGGAGTATTGGGCTGCTAACTTGCCTTCAGCAATATCCAACTGTATACTTGGCAGTTATGTACAGACTGTTTGGTATTGAAGGGTGGATTCTGGAATCCCCTGCCTCTTCTATATCTGTCCTTTGAGTGATTTTGTAATGAATTAATCAACATTAATCTTTCAAGATATCATGATTTGAATGGCTTCTTTAAGCTTGAGACTTGCAATTCTTGGTTAAAGCATTTACTTGCTTTTCATCTTCAATCACTACAGAATAACAGTCAACTTCTTACAGAGAGAGAGAGTATCTGATCACTGTTTAGGGAGAGCGTCCTGGTCAGAGCTATAGCTCAACCAAATCCAACCTTGAATGAGCTGTGTGCCTAAACCAGGATGTGACATCCAGATCATGAATGGAGATGTTTTTCTGACATTCACCCATATGTGGAAATTTTTCTAAATATATCTATGCCTTTATCAAGCTAAGTCATTCAACCTGATGTAATGACTAGCTTAGTGATTGTGTGGAAGTATAGTTGTTGATCTAATGAGGGTCTACACAGAACAGTCTACGAACTCCTTGCTGAGTGTGAAGCTGACTTCTAATGATGAAACTGAACTACTCTTTGGTGAAAATTTCCATTTGATTGCATCTCTTGATTCCTGGTCTTCATTCATCATATCTGGGTTTATAACTGTAAATTCCTCTACAGGATCTTGTTTGTCCTGTCCAGCATACTGCAGTTTCACATACGACCTGTTTTTGTGTAGTCATGCAAAGTAAGACTTGCTTTTGTTAGTCCGGTACAGGAGTGGCACATCTGAAAAGTGTAGCCAACTGTGTCTGTGTGAGACTCCTGTAATCCAAATATGGTTCAGTAATACAAGTACAACCATACCATGGCTGAAAATTTTGTGTAAAAATGTAAAGAAAATAAGCTCAAAAAAGGGAGAAATAAGAATGTATATCTGAGTTAAAAATGGATCAGGGGAAGGGACTTCCTTAGGTGTGTTCACTGACCACCTTGAAGGAATAAGGAAGTGTGTTCCTAAATCAGCCACATATGTTGCTGCAGAGCATAAAATTATACTAATCTAGGTCAAAAGTTTCAGTTATTGTTCATGTCAAAATATGATGTCTATGACTTTAACCATGGCATTTTAGTTGGTGTCCAACATGCTGATATGAGTAGCTGCTGATTTAGCTGGGATTTTCAGTTTCTAGAGTTTACACAGAATTGCAGGAGTGGTCCAAGGTGAGTGGCAGGCAGTGGTAACTCCAGTAACCACTCTTTACAATCATGGTGGGCTGAAAAGCATCTCAATGTACAGTTTCAACAGCAGTTTCAACAGCAGTTTCAACAGAAGACCACATGGTCTACCACTCCTGTCACCCAAGAACAGGAATGTGAGGCTACAGTGGACAAGGGCTTACTGAAACTGGACAGTTGATTTATTTAAAAAATATTTGGTCTTATAAATCTCACTCAATTTCTGCCCCAACATGCAGACAGTAGGGTCAATATTTTAACATATAACATTGATCCACCATGCTTTGTTTCAACAGCTGCTGATTGTGGTGTAATGGTGTGACTTTATTTGTCCACATTAGGCCACTTAATACCAGTCATGCATCGTTTGAATGCCACAAAATCTGAGTGTTGTGGCTGACAATGTGCAATTTATGCCCACAACTTATCCATCTTACAATGGCTACCTCCAGCATGATAATGCACAATGTCACCACATCGGTTCCATGTAAATGACAATGAGTTCAGTATACTTTACCACAGATGAATCCACAGTAGATCACCTTTTGGGATGTGGTATAACAGGAGATTCACAGCATGCTCAGTACTAGCATGATGTGCTGAAGTGAGTGGTGATTGTTGATAATCATAACTAAACTTATTCATAATAGATCAATAAAAAGGACTTGATTACTGAGTCCTGTGAGTTGACTTAAACTACAGAGAATTTTCTGGCTGGTGGTATCCAAGGATCATTAATGTAGTCCAAATATTCCGTGTGTCGCCTTTGCCAAACAATGTTGGACTGAAATTATACCTGCCTCATCAGAGGTTTCATTTAAACCCTTATTTACTGCAGGAATAACCTGCAGCTTTGGCTTGGAACGAAGTGCGGTTATTTAAAACTACAGGAGGTCTCTGTATATAGGGGACTATGTTTGCCAGCACTATGTTGGTTGTGCCTTCATCAGTGGCTGTTCATGGATGTCCACTGCTTGGTTGGCCCAAACATCTTTTTGAATGTGTTGTTTGGCAACAGTGTAGTGTGTGTGTGATAGTCCATCGCAACCTTGAGAACAATTTCAAAGCATTTTTCTTTTGTCAAATGTATTTGTAAAGGCTATCTGGAGATATATATAAAATAATCATAAATTAAGTATGGAAATTTTGGCAGACGTTTTGCTTACAAAGTATTAATTTCCCCTAAGTATGGAGACTTCTAGGACACCCTGTAGATCAGGCTAAATCTGGAACTTTTTTATTTATCCCTGACCAAAAAGTGATTTAGAGTTAGTCCTTTTTAAAGGGGGATTTTTAATCTGTTACTAGGCTTAATCCCTGTCTGGGAAACTGCCTGAAAAAAATGCAGGATAATATTTAGCATTTATGGAAGGAGTCACCAGTGTTAGTGCTTTGTAACAGTCTGAACTAAAGCTGTTCTCTACGTTTTCTGACATGGGAAAGTCTTCACGATGAAGGCCTTTTTTTCCCTCAGTAACATAAGCTACAAGTTTTTCTGTCAAAAATTTCAACAGTTTAAAAAAAAAAAAAAAAAAAAAAAAAAGACAGGCTGGTGAGGGAATTGACCGTTTATAGCTGCTATAATGAAAGTATTAACAGGAACTTTGTGGATGTTCCACAACATTAAATATAACTATAAAAGTATGACAATGCATTATATACTAAATAAAATGTGTTAGCATTAGCACATTGCTGTGTTATAAGAGAAATAAATCACCTCAGGACACTACATCACACCACCATGTCTGTCTTATACAATTACTAAGGCTGCCTTCTTTCATCTAAACTAGGAAAACTGTTAATGTTTGAGATTCGGTCTTTACGTTTGGCTGAAAATCTACTTATTTAGTCAGGCGTTCTACAGATCTTCTCTTTAGATAAAGGTGCACTCCTTGGGGATCATGGATTCATTGTTTGCCTATATTTTAAATCAACATATGAGCTAGTATTTCTAATCCGCTTGCAGAGTTCAGAGGCACTGTAATAAAAATCTTAACGGTTGAGCTATGATTGATTCTGGAGTCTGAGAGTTATATTTCTTAATCACTTAAAATTACATTATTTTTACTATTTATACTCATGTAAAATGGGACTGAGGGCAGCACAGTAGCATTGTCACCTCATAGCTCCAGGGTCTCTTTTTGACCCTGAGCTCGGATCGCCGTCTTTGTGGATTTTCACATGTTCATGTGTCTGCATAGGTTTCCTCAGGGATCTCGTTTCAGTGTCTTTTGAAATGCCATCTAAATTACACTTTAGAATTTTTCCACGAAACTTGATGACTTCCTCAACAGTGATGATATGAGTATGTAAAAATGAAGAGACACACACACAGTTTGTCCCTTCCTTGGATGTGGATGGATGTGTGCAGTGTTTCTCTTTCAAACGTACAGGCACACTGTCCATGCAAACCAAATATTTTTCTCTATTATAACCTGTAAGATTTTTTTGCTCACTTGCTCGCTTTCTGTCTGTCTGTCTGTCTGTCTGTCTCTCTCTCTCACACACACACACACAGACATACTGTCTACAGCATGGGTGTCCAATTTTATCCGGAAAGGGCCGGTGTGGGTGCAAGATTTCATTTCATTTTGGAATGAAATTTTCATTCCAACCAAGCAGAATCCACACCTGAGTCTATTGAAAGCCAAGATCAACTGATTAAATAGGTGGAATCAGGTGTGACTCCTGCTTGGTTGGAATGAAAACCCGCAGCCACACCGGCCCTTTACAGATAAGGTTGGACACCCCTGGTGTACAGGAATTAAATATGCCCAAATAGTCCTTGTTGAGAATGGCATGTGGGTCTTCCCCAAACTGATGCCACACATTTGGAAGTACAAAATTGTCACAATTCTTCACTGGAACTAAAAGGCCCAAACATGTTCCAGCATGACAATGCCCCTATGCACAAAGCGAATTCCATGAAGAGCCAAGGCTGGAGGGGAAGAACTCGCATGTTCTGTACACAGCCCTGACCTCAATCCCACTGAACACCTTTGGGATAAACTGGAACACCGACTGCATCCCAGTCCTCCTCGCCCAACATCTGTGCCTGACCCCACTAATGCTCTTGCCCCTGAATGATCACAAATCCCCACAGCCACCCTCCAAAAACTCTTTGAAAGCCTTCCCAGAAGAGTGGAGGATATTCTAACAGCAAACAGGGACTAAATCTGGAATGGGATGCTCAACAAGCACACATGGAGTCCACATACTTTTGGCCATATAGTATGGGTCAATTATGATCCATTCCACAAAAGTTGTGATTTTATTCATTGAATTTATTTATTCATTGAATATAAGCACAAATAAATAATCTGTGAAGTACATACATGCTAGGAAGAGAGAATCAAATAGAACATATGGCTCCTACATCCATAATAGGTAGGAGCCAATTGTGCTGTGGACTGCAAAATACAATAAAATACGTCAGGCAGTAAGCTGTTGATGGGTATAAAGTTGATGAATAGGGTCAAATAAAACTGTAGAGGAAATAGTTGTTTTTTTGTTTTGTTTTTAGGATTGTTTTGAGGTGACTTAGACATACTGGGTCAAAACTGTTTGAGAATATTAGAACATATATATATATATATATATATATATATATATATATATATATATATATATATATATATATATATATATATATATATATATATATATATATATATATATATATATATATATATATATATATATATATATATATTCACATCGTTTGTTTGGTAGATACAGAACTTCACCTACAGTATAGTTATTTAACTCCTCAAACAGGCTAAACAGGTGTTTGCTAACCTGCTAATTATTTGACATGGCAAAAGGCACGTGCTGCACTATGACACGTCATTACTTCTGACACGGGCATTCAACAGTGTACATGTTTATCTAATTTCACATAAAATAGACATTTTTATCAGCATACTACATTTCAGCCACGTCATGTACTACTTCGTGTTTGTGTTCGCTAGTTCTCATAGTTCTCATTGTGTACGCATAGTTTCCCCCACCCACAGTGTGTGTGTGTGTGTATGTGTATGTATGTGTTCTCACCTGTGATTGCAGGTTTTAACACGACACTGGAACAGGGTGGGGCAACAATTCGTTCATCCTGTTCGCAGTTATTCCCGGATATTTAACAATTAGCTTGCCTTTAAAACTCATTCCTGGACATCATTGGATAATAATAACAATAATTTTTTTAAAAAAGGATATAACTTGAGAAGCGGTGAGTATGTAGCTTAATTATTTATGGTGTTTTTAACTTAGCAACTTAGCCGGTCAGTTTGTGACAAGCTGGCTGAACCTGACTGACCTGCTGAGAGAACCAAACTTCTCTTAAAAAGTTCTTTAAAGTTACAGTTTAGTAAAGTTTGAACTTTTTTTTTCTCCTAATAAGTTCAAACATTATCAAAAAGATACATCGACTGTGTGTTGGTATGTAGGTAAGTATGTGGCTTTAATATTGTGAACACCTAAATGTTATTGTAATTGTATGAGCTGAACAGAAAACTGAAACATTTTACCTGTCAGGAGTGCCTTTTTTCCCCTTAATCCAGTGCTTGTGTGTGTGTCACTGAAAAGAGAAGTGCAATGTAATTAACAACATGTCAATCTGATGCACAAAAAAAAAGCTTCAGATATTCAATCAAAATATAAAAAATGATGTGAGAGTTTGTTTAATAAAATGACGTGAGTTTGTCTCTGCAGAACTGCACAATGCCTAACGTTGCCAACAACCCACTGGATGATGGAGTTCTGAGTCAGGGCTTGCTGAACTGCAGGGCTCAGAACTGTAATAATGTGGGAGATTGCGTGATTCAGGACGGATTGCAGGTTTGTAAATGTTTGCTGGGCTACAGAGGACACTCATGCCAAGAAACGGTCAATGACGGATTAGCCGCCCCACTCACTCTGGGAGTCTTGGGCTTCATCATTGGCTTCATTGTCCTGGCATTTGTTCTAGCATTTGTCCAGCAAAGGAGGAGAGAACGTTTATGGTATGAACTTGGCACTGCCTTTCTCTTGCTTTGTGTCACCACACATCTCGAATAAATTTGAACTTTTTTTTTTTTTTTACACCTACATTTTAAGGTGTGTAAGATCAATGACAGGAATTGTATTGGGTTTAATTCTCACTTTTAACTGTGCTCCTAGGGAACAAACCAACGAGAAAAGGGAGGAATTGAAAAAGAACGGTGATTTTTCTCACACAAAAATAGGTTTGTGATTACTTCACTGCAACACAAGACAAAACCCCAATAAAAGGTATTTTTTTAATATTTTTATTGAAATGATGTCTGTAGCAAACTATTTGCATATTTCTTCTTTGATAAAACTTGCATCTGGACAGCTAGGAGTGAACAGAATGAGTGAGTCTTCAGGTTTATTTTCCTACAGGCCTACATGTTAGACTCGCACATGGCATGGAGTCATTACACTCATTACACTCATTATTGGCTTATGTATATGCCAATATAAATTATGTAGAGGTCATTGTAATAGCCTAATATTCTTTTTGTTTGGACACCCCTCCCCCTCCCCCCCCTATAATTGGCAGTAAAGACAGTAGGAGATCCTTCCCACCTGGAGAGCATGGCAAATTATGCTCTTCTGAATTCCATGTATGGTTTTGTATAGCTGGGATTGAACTCAGTTTCTTGACGATCGGGTGAACGCGTAGATGCTCCTGTGGTGTTGCAGGGCTAGACTATTTGATGTATCGATCTTGTGATAAATTTACATAATACAGTTTAATGAGATATCATCCATTTCTATACCGCTTATCCTTCAGGGTCATGGGGAACCTGGAGTCTATCCCAGGGCGCATCAGACACAAGGCAGGGGACACCCTGGACGGGGTGCCAATCCATCGCAGGGCACAATCACATACACACTCACACCCATTCATGCACTATGGACACTTTGGACACGCCAACCAGCCGGCCGTGCAAGTCTTTGGAAGTGGGGGATGAAACCAGAGTAACGGGAAGAAACTCCTGCAACACAATTTAAAAATATTTTTCAAATAATAATTAATATTTAAAAACAATTACAAACTGAAGCACAGGGAGAATATGCAATATCCTTATACACAGGGCCACGTTGGGAATCGAACCCCCAACCCTGGTGGTGTGAGGCGAACGTATTAACTGCTAAGCCACCTTTATAAGATATCATTTGTTTTTTTAAAACATTTTTTATATATATATATATATATATATATATATATATATATATATATATATATATATATATATATATATATATATATATATATATTAAAAAATAACAATTACAAACCATGGATACAGATATGATGTTACATTTTTGTTCCGAATCTTAAATTGTAAAACGGGAACGTTTTTATTTATTTTATTTTCCTCATTGTTAAATGCTTTATTTTTGTAGACATGAAATAAAATTATAATCACAATGAAATTTTAAAGGTTTATTTATTTATTTTTTTTATTATGTTTTGTATTGTATATCTTTAAGCATGGTGATATGTTTGTCATTTCACCCATCAATAATATGCACTAACATTTGCGGGTTTTGTCGCATTCTATTTAATCAACTTGGGCAAAACAAAGTGATACTGTATGGCTTGTAGCATGTAACTATTTCAGGGACTTTTCCCAAAGCATTCACCATTTCGAGACTACACGTGCATCTAGAAGTGTTTTGTATGTACGTGCAGTAAGAGCAGTGTAGCAATGGTCAAAAATGCTTTCCAATAAAATAGGCAAAATCTCTTCAAATCAGACCACCTGTAAGTACTTTGAAAAAATGGTGGGGATTATATTTCCTGAAAACCACCCACGCTGCTTATTTAGGCACAAATAAAGTCTTCAAAAAGCACCTATAAAGGAAGGAATTATCACAGTTTGACCCCAAGTTATGATGTAGTCGTCGTGTATTGTTGTAGTAAGCAAGTTTTAGTAAGTGCTTACTCTCTAATCGCTTTGTGTTTTTTCTCACCACAGGAAAAAGGGGATTTTTGTATGTATAAAGTATTTCCACTTCGACAAGAACGAATACTCATCTGCATTGTTTGCTTGGAAGCATGCCTTAAAAGTTTGGGAACTTTTATACTTCATACAAATTCCACATTTCTACTTTTAAAGGAATGGAGACGACGCGTGTCTTGTGCTTGGGTGCTCAAAGGCTCTGGTTGCTAAATGCTAATGACTGATATTTTCTGTGTCTAGCTGTTTAGGCCAAAGTTTTTCTCAATGTATTTTCTCAGCGCAAAAGCATTTTAAATGCCTTGTGTTGGAAACATGAAATGTCACCGATACTGATAATCTCATTTTACTCTCAATCTGGTGGGACTGAGGCAATAACTATGCAGTATTTTACGTGCTTAAACTATCAAGTATTTCAGTAATGTGTTGTGCTTGTGTTTGTATAGCTTCAGATCTAACTGGTCACTTCAAACCATGCGGCATTTAGATTGACTTCAAGAATTATGTGCTCTGTATTGGGTTGTTTGGGGAAACTCTTGTATATTTGAGACAGATTAACACATTTCAGTGCCCTTGAGTCTTGAGAAAGAGCAGTAGAATTAGATGGTCCACTGTGTTCACATGTGCTGATTTATCCTCTAAATATGGCCTGGAAATCACTCAGGGGATTTTATGTTCCATAATTGTTTTATGAAAGCTTTTTAAAATCTGTTTGTAATTTACTTATAAATTTTCACATAAAAATAAAATCATTTTGCTCTCTGTGCGTCATGCCAAGTTATATTCAGTCTATGAGTATTAAATATCACTAATCTCAGCGACCAAAGATGAATTCCAAAGTCAAGTAAAAATCCTACATTTGCTTTGTTATATTCACCAGTTAGATCTGCTTTGATAAATAAAAATGTTAGCATTGGCAATTTGCCGGATTATAAGAGGAATAGAACACTTTGGAACATTCAATTATAAAAAATCAAAATAAAAAATCATCTAAAAATAACAACCCCATCTTTGATTATTTCCCTATAACAGCACATCCCACTGTGTATGATATGAGGATATAAACCATGCACCCATTAAAAATAATAATAATTTAAAAAAAAAAAAACTGAACATGAACTATTCATTCTTTCATTGCAGCATAACATTAGACAGGAAACTTGCTTAGAGCCTAAACACATCTTCAAAAACTTGTTTACTGTGTTTATATCAACATTTTAATCTGCACTAATTATGTATGCAGTCTACAATGATAAAAGTATTTACTGAGACATCCATGGATCATTAACTGAAAGAGGATAGAACAGTAAACATGATGTGTATCATAACAAATCGATGCTGAAGGGCATGGAACAAAACAAAACAAAGCAAAAACTGTCCCCCTATAAACACACTTGCTTCAGTGTTGAAGGTGGAGTTGCACCAAGACCAGATAGACCAGTCCCACTTGATTCAAGACCTAGAAATACTTTTACTTCAGCTTTTTTCTTACGCATACTGATCCCTGAAACCACAATGCAAACTAGTAACAAAACAGTCTCAAATGACAGTTCATCGACATCATCAGACATTTAAATTAATAACTGATACTCGTTTATTAGTCCACAGTGCTCAGGTTCCAAATACAAAAAAAAAAAGTACAATATTTACACAGTTAAAGCTTCAAGCGTCGCAATACTACCGTAAGTGTTCACCTGTGTCATCGTATATTACACAAATGACCGATTACCTCTAACACATGACAGGTAAAAGATTTTCTCAACAAACTTTTCTATAATTTAAAAAAAAAACAAAAAAAACCCCAGAGCCAAGTCTGACAGATGTTCCCATTCAATCAGGCACATAAACAAAGTAAACATATGAAGTAAAATCACAGTTCCCCACAGCAATAGTGTTAATATAGTGATAATATATTCTGGATTATAGGCTACACTGTATTGAGAAGAATGTTTTAGTGATGTGATATTTGAGGTGCTCTTATAAACAATACAGATTTTTATTCACAGTAAATGCAGTTTAATCCTTCATGAGGCGGTTCTTTCTTCAAGAGCCTGGGTAAACTTCAAGTGAAAACACTGGATCTGAGATTGAAACTAGTAGAAGTTTATACTCCTTCCTATAATCCAGTGACACTGCCCTTCTGCATTGTGAGATCATTTTACAGCTCTGTGGCATTTGCATTTTGAAAGAGGTCGACTCAGGCTATAAAATCTATATAAAATCTTGCATACTTGCATTTACCTATAGTTAATACAGACGCGTAAGCTTGGTAAGATTTGAAATAATTATTCAAACCTTTAAATGTATAGCTCGGTATGACCGATACGCCAGTAAACCAGACTAATAGCCTATGAGCGCTCCAGATGGAAGCGATAAAGGAGGGTTCAAAAGTTCAAGTCCTGCATGTCCTGCATCACAAATCCGCGTCGTACGGTCTTCCGTTGTAGGAAGGATTAACCGTGCCTCTCTTCTGATTTTTGGCTCTCGGGTAATCTAGGTCTTCGTCCAGAGAGTCTCGGGAATACGGCACGCTCGAGCTGCTGGGCGTGACGCTCCTCGGCAAGTTGGTGCGCGGATATGGGATCGGATTAGGCGCACGAGTGGTGGTCCGGGGCGCGCGCACTGGTTGCGGGTTCTCTCCGCGATTCCGTCCTCCGCAGCATCGACAGAAGCCCACGCATATGCTCAAACCGCCAAGCACTTCCATGATCCCACCGATGTAACCCAGAACTATGCAGTAGCCCACGCGGATGTCCGGGCTTTGCGGGTTGATAAACGTGGTAGTTGTGTTGAGGCTGGTCAGGATATGCGTATACCACGCGATAGGGATGATAGTGAGCACCCCTGAGCAGAAAATGAGCAGGCCGCCGATTCCAGCGATGGTCCATCGCGGAGGTCTGTCGGTCCAGCAGCGCACAGCAGGCGTGAGCACAACCAGTCCGATTGCAGTCACGATCAACGACGCGATCATCATGCCCTGTGCGATGGGAATGATCTGGTTCTTAAAATATACTGGATCGTTGCCTCGCAGGTTGCAGATTACATTAGTGGTTGTGCTGCTGCTCTGACAGATGTCCCAGATGCCTTGGTTGATCACCGTGTCGGAGGGCTGGCTGGCGATGCTATAGAGCTGGCGCCAGTTGGGCGCAACCGTGCTGGTCAGGTTCAGGATCCATCCGCAGGGCGCAAGCACCAGTCCGATGATCAAAATCCCCGGTGTCCTCATCGTTGAGTCGGAAAGACGCGATGGTTCTCGACTCGCTGTCTGTCGCCCAACTTCAGCTCCAAACCATCGCCCTTTGCCTTATAAACACGCCAGAGTGAAACTAGGGGTGGATCCCTCCATTCATGCCTGACGGAAGAGTGTAGAGCTCTGATCGGGTGGTTTCGTAAGCGCTGCTTGTTTGGTTTCACCTGCATTGTAGGACCTGGTGCTGAATCCGTTTAAAAGTTAACAACATCCTAAAACTTTGCCTTTTTATGTAGCATGTGCAACATTATTTAATTATAAAATCATTTAGTTGTATATAATAATAATATACAATAATTTAGTAACATACACTATAAGGCCAAAGGTATGTAGACACCTGAACACCACAGCTATGTGCTCTTTGATTACCTCATTCCAAAACCATAGGCCTTAATATCAAGCTGGTCCTGCCTTTCCTGCTATAAGAGCCTTCTTCTAAGTTGGCTTTCCACTAGATTTGGGAATGTGGTTGTGGGGATTTGTGCTCATTCACAAACACAAAACCTTTAATGAGGTCAGAAACTGATAGTCCAAATCGTCTCAAAGGTGCTAGACCCGTAAGGTCCGGAAAAGGGAAATCTTAATGCTACAAAGACATAATTTGTGAAAACAAAGCCCACATGCAGGTGTTATGGTCAGCTGCACACATCCTTCTGACCATGTGATGTAATAAAACTTTGCCTTATATGAACATGAGTAGCATGTGCAACATTATTTCAATATGAAATCATTCCTGGGCTCCAAAATAGCTCAGTGGTTTCCATGACACCTGATCATTAGCTACCCAAATAAAGATTCCTCTTGGATTCTTTGCAATGTTGAAGGTTATTTGCTTCTTAAAGGGACATTCATTGTAACCCATGCTTGTAAGAAGCTATAAGACTCTACTTAGAAACTTTAGAGACAAACTGACTAACTGTTTAGGGTTCTTGATTTTATCCTTTCTTTCTAAGAGTAGCTAAGTCTCTGGCTGTCTTTGGGTGGAAAAAAGGCAGAATGTCCACCTCTTCACATTTCAGCTATACACACACGCACACACACACACACACACACACACACACACACACACATATATATATATATATATATATATATATATATATATATATATATATATATATATATATATAAATATATATATATATATATATATATGTATATATATATGTATATATATATATATATACACACACACAGTATCTCGCAAAAGTGAGTACACCCCTCACATTTTTATAAATATTTGATTATATCTTTTCATGTGACAACACTGAAGAAATGACACTTTGCTACAGTGTAAAGTAATGAGTGTACAGCTTGTGTAACAGCGTAAATTTGCTGTCCCCTCAAAATAATTCAACACACAGCCATTATTGTCTAAACCGCTGGCAACAAAAGTGAGTACACCCCTAAGTGAAAATGTCCAAATTAGGCCCAAAGTGTCAATATTTTGTGTGGCCACCATTATTTTCCAGCACTGCCTTAACCCTCTTGGGCATGGAGTTCACCAGAGCTTCACAGGTTGCCGCTGGAGTCCTCTTCCACTCCTCCATGACGACATCACGGAGCTGGTGGATGTTAGAGACCTTGTGCCCCTCCACCTTCCGTTTGAGGATGCCCCACAGACGCTCAATAGGGTTTAGGTCTGGAGACATGCTTGGCCAGTCCATCACCTTCACCCTTAGCTTCTTTAGCAAGGCATTGGTCGTCCTGGAGGTGTGTTTGGGATCGTTATCATGCTGGAAAAAGGGAGGGGATCATGCGCTGCTTCAGTATGTCACGGTACATGTTGGCATTCATGGTTCCCTCAATGAACTGTAGCTCCCCAGAGCCGGCAGCACTCATGCAGCCCCAGACCATGACACTCCCACCACCATGCTTGACTGTAGGCAAGACACACTTGTCTTTGTATTCCTCACCTGGATGCCAACACACATGCTTGACTCCATCTGAACCAAATAAGTTTATCTTGGTCTCATCAGACCACAGGACATGGTTCCAGTAATCCATGTCCTTAGTCTGCTCGTCTTCAGCAAACTGTTTGCGGGCTTTCTTGTGCATCATCTTTAGAAGAGGCTTCCTTCTGGGACGACAGCCATGCAGACCAATTTGATGCAGTGTGCGGCGTATGGTCTGAGCACTGACAGGCTGATCCCCCCACCCCTTCAACCTCTGCAGCAATGTTGGCAGCACTCATACGTCTATTTCCCAAAGACATCCTCTGGATATGACGCTGAGCACGTGCACTCAACTTCTTTGGTTGACCATGGCAAGGCCTGTTCTGAGTGGAACCTGTCCTGTTAAACCGCTGTATGGTCTTGGCCACCGTGCTGCAGCTCAGTCTCAGGGTCTTGGCAATCTTCTTATAGCCTAGGCCATCTTTATTTAGAGCAACAATTCTTTTTTCAGATCCTCAGAGAGTTTTTTGCCATGAGGTGCCATGTTGAACTTCCAGTGACCAGTATGAGGGAGTATGAGAGTGATGACACCAAATTTAACACACCTGCTCCCCATTCACACCTGAGACCTTGTAACAATAACAAGTCACATGACACCGGGGAGGGAAAATTGCTAATTGGGCCCAATTTGGACATTTTCACTTAGGGGTGTACTCACTTTTGTTGCCAGCGGTTTAGACATTAATGGCTGTTTGTTGAATTATTTTGAGGGGACAGCAAATTTACGCTGTTACACAAGCTGTACACTCACTACTTTACATTGTAGCAAAGTGTCATTTCTTCAGTGTTGACACATGAAAAGATATAATCAAATATTTACAAAAATGTGAGGGATGTACTCACTTTTGTGAGATACTGTACATATGCATGCTAAATTCTGTAAACATAAATCAAAATCTGTTCTGAATGAACATCTACAGTGTTGAATTAAGGTATAAATGTATCTTCCATTCAGCGCATGTTCGTCTTTCGGGAGATTTACCACTACCATATAATTCTTTTTCTTTTACAGTGTAACAGTAACCTACAAAGAAAAGCCAAATGTCTGTTAGATTCTTTGAAATGTTATTACAAAAACACTTTCTTTTTTCAAAATCTTCTGTCCATTTCCTGTAATGTCAAGAAAAAGTACACAGCTGAGGATAATGCTGAAGAACAAAATCAAGGAAAATTTTGACATTTTCAGCATATACTGCTGAATATTTTATACTATAAAATGTTTTTATATTATTATATAAAATTGTTTTTGCAGTTTTATGAACTATAAAATGTATTTTGCAGTTTTATGATTCATCATATGAATGCTTGAGGACATAATCACTGTACAGAGGAATGTTGTGTAATGCCTAGGTGTCTCGAAACCACCAGACATTCCTATCATTTCATCAGGATTCCTTATCTTACAGATAACACTGTTGTGCTACACAGAAATAAGTCTACATAGTTATTGTTGTCTACAAAAAGAAAAGAGAAAGTTCTTATCATCAAACCTATTTTTAAGCAAAGTTGACGTCCTAGGTTCAGTCTTTGAACTAAAAATTAAAATATGTGCATCAAACGTATGCATTTTTAAACAATGAATTAAGCACACTGTTCTATTCTTAACTGTGGTTTGATAAATGTATCCTTAGTAGTAGTGACTTCTGACTTTCTTTTATTTACTTCCTTACACTTATACATTAACAGGTTCAGTTGTCAAATTGTCAGCCTACTAATCAATATGTACATATTTGTCAAAATCAGTAATAAAAGTAAACTCTCTTATTGGTTCTTATAGAGTTAAAAAAAAAAAAATGCAGGAAATAAACCTTATGTTTGCTGCTGTTTCCAGTAGAGTTGTAGATGCTGTTTTTATTACCTCGCTAAGCAGGTCAGGCCAGAGCAGTATTTCTGACAACACATGCTGCAATTTAACATGAACGCCTTGGTATATGAAGTCTCTGACAACTAAATAAGCTTGATTAACCTGTCAGCAATTATGTCTAAGCCAACGGTATACTTGGCATGTTGTTATTTGAAACAACTTTTTTTTTTTTCTTTTCATTTTTGCAATTTCTTTTTAGGGTAAACTGATATCTGATGAAGAACTGAATACAGCACTGATGCTAAATGCACAGCAGTGAAGTTTCTGGTCAAACACTTTGTTTTGCCTCCATCTTGTGGTGACTGATGTAACATAACACAATACTACAACATAGTAATTGCATTCACAGCATTTAAGTTATTGTATCTGACAATCAGTTGTTTGTTCTACAATTGCTTAAGAAACAAAGGTGATTTTAATATATGTTCATACTTAACATATATTAAAATGTGTAGTGTGTGTTTTGATGATCATTGATATTTTAAGAATTTAAGGAAAAATAAATCAGCAAAAAAATTAGCCCTAAAAAAGTTTTGAAAAGTTTTATTTTCCCAAAGTTTTATGATTGATCATATACTCAGTGTGCAAAACACATTTGTAGATTGTTTCTGTCTGCATATAAAGATTTTCAACAAATCCAAATAAATTCGGTCTGATTGCAGATTCCTTATAAACTGATTATATTAATCCTAAACTGGGGCCTCTGTACACCATCTGTGTCAAACTCATCTAAGGGGTCAGGCCACATTACACTTAATCTAATGTTAAGTGGGACAAAATAAAATTAGTTTAGCAGATAATAACACATCCAGAACTCCACTTAAATGTGATTATCATTTATCTGCATTTATCTGCACATTATACTATATAGTCAAAAGTATGTGGACACCTGACCGTAACGCTCATGCTGTATGTGCTTGTTCATTCCAGATTTAGTTCCCCTTTGCTATTAGAATAACTTCCACCATTCTGGGAAGGCTTTAAACTAGATTCAGCCACAAGAGCATTAGTGAGGTCGGGTATTGATGTTGGGCGAGGAGGCCTGTGGCGCAGTCAGCGTTCCAGTTCATCCCAAAGGTGTTCAAATAACAAACTAAGAAGGTGTGATCGCAAGTATTCATCCCATTGCTGTGAAATTTAGTTCTAATGAAGAATTAAATGGGCGTATGGTGGCTTTGTGGTTAGCACGTTGGCCTCAAACCTCCAGGGTTGGGGGTACGATTCCTGCTGCTGCCCTGTGTGTGTGAAGTTTGCATGTTCTCTGCGTGGGATTCCTCTGGGCACTTCGGTTTCTCCGACAGTCCAAAGACATGCATGGTAGGCTGATTGGCATGTCCAAAGTGTCTATAGTGTATTTATGTGTATGTGATTATGCTCTGCAATGGATTGGCACCCTGTCCAGGGTGTACCCTGCTTTGTGCCCAATGCTTCCTAGGATAGGCTCCAGGTTCCCCATGACTCTGTGTGATAAGCGGTATAGAAAATGGATGGATGAAGAATTACATATCACTGGCACATGTTGTCAGTATGGCCCTGATTGTATTGCTCTATATAATTTTAAAACACAGAAGCTAAAAACATTATCAGGCCAGTCCAGGCCCATAGACCTATGGACTAACTTTTTTAACCAGGTGGGGCCGTGTTTTGGCAGCTGATAGCTGGTCAAGTATAGAGCAGTTCAGCACCAAGATATAGCCTATATAATATAATAACATATTCTAAATATGTTACTACACTATACTATACAATTACTGTACATGTCAGTCGGATGGTACTTTTGTATCTTGTATCTCTGTGTGTTTAAAATGATTTAAAAATACATAAATAGATCATAATTCGTTTTCAGAGAAAAGCATTTAAAAAAAGAAAAAAAGTCAAGCTTTAAAAGTAAAAGATACTAATGGTGCTAAATGTGTACACTTGAGGCGACCACCCCACTGACAGGGAATGTTACCGTTTACTTCCCTTGTTCTGAGAATGTACGTATGCGACCTGGTTTTATAGATAATTAGATGGTGCTGTGCAGTAGATAAGGGGAGATTTACATGATAAAAGGCGTGTCAGAAAGGGAAAACAGTCGATTATGGCGTTAACAGGAACCACGACTTGTGTGCGTCAGTAACGGTTTCCTCCTTCATGTGTGCGCGCGGGCTTCAGTAAACCGCACGAGCTCAACGCTTTCACAACGCTTTCGAGAACGAAAGCAGAAAAAATGCGCTTCTCGTTTGGTCTCTTAGCAGGTAAGCGAGCGTTTTCCTTAATAACGACAAGATATTAGTTATTATAGAAGGAAAACATTGGGGTATAAAGTTGCCCTGAGAACGTTTCAGTCTGGAGCTTATTGAATAGTAAAATGTTAGACTCAATTTATAGGCCTACAGGATTAATACTCAAAGTGAACTCTGGGCAAAAGGTATTGCATTGGCTTTTTTCACTGACTAATAAGATTGTGATTATAGATTCAAAATAAATAAATAAAATAAATAAAATAAAATGCAAATAAGAACAGTTTAAAGAAGAACAGTTTACATTGAATATTGCTAAAGTGTGACTGTTGAAATACTACTTTTCCCCTGTCACTGTTTACTAGCACCCCACTGTCATGTAATCTACCAGAAAGCCTTTATAAGAAGCTTAAAAGTCATTCTGTTCAACTGGAAAAACCTTTATATCAGTTTATTTACTGCAAAAAAATCAGGACCGATGCCAGTCATTTAATGCACATATTTAATAAGGATTTATTTAGCTTGTAATAGACCTTAATATAAAACAAAACATTAATGCATAGACATAATTTGTTTGAAAAAAAAAAAAAGAAACCCTCTTAACTCACAAGGATGAACTCAGTCAGAAATTTCCATCACTCAGGATCAAGCTTAAGTGTTCTTAACTTTACCAATATTCACCCTAAATGTATTAACGTAATCCAGCTATTCAAATATCTGACACATTCGGAAAATAATGCACCATTTTATATATATATATATATATATATATATATATATATATATATATATATATATATATACACACATATATATATATATATGGAGCCATTTTGGAATTATTCCTGAAATTTTAACCTAAAAAACCCAAATAAGTTACACAGTGTTAGAATGCAGATATGAAACTTTTGTATCAGTGCGCTTTCTATTTTTTGCTAAAATTACAATTCAATTCATGTTGATATTACTTATACTAGTTTATAAATTATTGAGTTTATGACCCAACCTGTTCAATTTAACAGTTAATTATTCTTACAGCTATAACCTAATACTTTTTTTGAAGCACTAAAAAGTGCTTCTTTGGGATCACACCAAGCTGTTTCACAGACCCTTTGGGGTCCCCACACCCCACTTTGAGAACTATAGAGCTGGAACAGTATATTTTTTGTGGTGTTAAGCCAGGTTTAGACTATTCTGTACAATGTTTGGCACAGCTTTGCTTTTGTAGATATACTCTATATGGCCAGACATTTATGGACACCTGACCGTAACACTCATACATGCTTTTTGACCATCCCATCCCATTGAGCATGTTATAACCTCCACTCTTCTGGAAAGGCTTTCCACTAGATTTTGGAGTGTGGCTGTGGGGATTTCACCATTCAGCCACAAGAGCATTTTATATATATATATATATATATATATATATAATATTTGCAATATGCCTAACAAGATGCCTAAAGGTATTGAGTAACAGAAACCATAAGGTGCAGTGAAAGGGAGATTTTATTATTTATTTAGGACTGTAGTTTAATTATCAGTGCTTTTTTGTGCATCCATAAAAAAAATATATGCATAAATACTTATAAGTACTATATAATCGATTAATTGAAGAAAAAAATCGGCTGATTAATCGATTATGAAAATATAGATTAAATTCTATTTTATGTCACGGACAGTTGTGCGGTTGAGGTCAGAGCTCTGTGCAGTTCCTCCACTCCAACCTTGATAAACCATGTCTTCATGGAGCTTGTTTGGTGCACAGGGGCCTTGTCATGCTGGGAAAGGTTTGGGCCCCTTAGTTCCAGTGAAGGGAAAATATAATGCTACATCATACAAAGATACCAATCCAAGAAGGGCATAGGATGATGTGAAACTCACAGGACAGCTATAGATACGGTAGTGGCAGTGATGATACATACAGTAAATGAAACATGATGATGGACAGAAAAAGATCCTTATTATACATGAAGCTCACTTTGAAAATGTTACTGTTGACATTTTCTGGGAAAACCCCATGATCGTGTTGATTGATGAGAAAAGCAGAATGTACAGTAGTATATTTAATTACTTGCATGTCTTTAAATAGAGAATCTTCACACATAATCTGTCATGTAGTGCACATTATATCACAGTCTGTTTGAATTTGGCCAAAGTTTTATTGGGATTATCTCATACAGGATGACATATACTAATCTTAAAAAGGTCACTGTAATTGCACAGTCCAAAATAATTTCCTGTAACTCTAATGATCTCCATCTATTAAGGTCTGGTGCTAAGTGTAGGATGTGTAACAAATCTACCACCAACTTCCAATACCATCTCATTTACACCATCTACCTCAACAAAAGCATCCACTGCAACCTCTATTGCAATTACAACTTTTACTACCATCCCTACTCAAACCACAAATGATACAGCATCTACCACGAATAACTACACCACTAAGGCGACAACTGTTGAATCAAACACCACGCAGGCTATAAGTCCAAGCACGTCGACAGAAACGTCCACCAAAACAACTGAAAATGTGATCACCACCAACAGCCCCATTATCACCAACATCACCACCACCACCAACAGCCCCACTACCACCATCACCACCACCACCATCACCACCACCACCACCAACACTACCACCATCAGCAACACCACCACCAACACCACCACAGACGCCAGCACCACCACCAACCAGGACTCCACCATCACCATCAGCAACAATACCACCACCACCACCACCAATGCCACCACCAGTGCCACCTCCATTACGACAAAAGAAAGCCTTACCCTTCAGTCAACATCAGCTGTTTCTTCAACTTCAACAAAAGTCAGTTCTAGTTCAACATCCATCACTTCTTCAGTGAAACCGCCGTCCCCCACTCCAACCATTCAGAGGACAACACTATCAGATGCAACAGGAAAACCAATATCATCCACAGTGCAGACCAGTACATCAAAAGTCTCAAACATTGCCAATCCCGTCAAAGCCCTGAGTTCAGGTAAAACATATTTTAAATTGCTCAGCTTCATATCTGGTGCATGTACTTTGATGAATTGGCAGAAATTTTTTGGTCATAGCAATAAAATAAGATTATAGACAGAAAAGCTGTTTTACATGTAACTTTTATATTACACAGATAACTGTGTGATATGATTTAACCAATCAGTTCATGAGTTTAATCAGTCAGAGCTTATGATCTCAAAGGTCGAATGAGATGAATTTATTACGTATATAATAAATATGAGCAAAGACGGCTGTGAAAAATTGTGTTTATTGTTTAACCATTTGATCTTTTGTTAAGAAAATTCACAATAAATACTCCACTCTAATGGATATCAAACAATTACAAACAACACACAGGTTTGTAAAAAAATATTTGTTAAATATAGGTGTGTAACAATTACTGGCACCCTTTTAGTCAATACTTTGTGTTACTGCCCTTTGCCAAGATAACAGCTCTGAGTCTTCTCCTATAATGCCTGATGAAGTAGGAGAATACATGGCAAGGGATCTGAGACCGTTCCTCCATACCGGATCTCTCCAGATCCTTCAAATTTCGAGGTCCAAACTGGTGGACTCTCCTCTTCAGTTCACCCCACAGGTTTTCTATGAGGTTCAGGTCAGAGGACTGGGATGGCCATGGCAGGACCTTTATTCTGTGGTCAGTAAACCATTGTGTTAATTTTGATGTATGTTTTGGATCATTGTCCTGCTGGAAGATCCAACGACGGCCCATTTTAAGCTTTCTGGCAGAGGCAGTCAGGTTTTCATTTAATATCTGTTGATATTTGATAGAGTTCATGATGCCATATATTCTAACAAAATGTCCAGGTTCTCTGGCAGAGAAACAGCCCCAAAACATTAAAGAGCCTCCACCATATTTAACCGTGGGCATGAGGTACTTTTCCATATAGCTCTGTGTACGCTAAAACCACCTCTGGTGTTTATTGCCAAAAAGCTCTATTTTGGTTTCATCTGACCATAGAACCCGATCCCATTTGAGGTTCCAGTAGTGTCTGTCAAACTGAAGACAGGTGAGTTTGTTTTTGGATAAGAGTAGAGGCTTTTCTCTTGAAATCCCGCTAAACAAATTGTGGTGATGTATATAACTTCGGATTGTAGTTTTGGAGACTTTCTGAACCCAAGACGCAACTAACTTCTGCAATTCTCCAGCTGTGATAATTGGAGATTATTTGGGCACTCGAACCATCGTCTTCACAGTGTGTTGAGACGATATAGACACACGTCCAATTCCAGGTTGATTCATAACATTTCCAGTTGACTGGAACTTCTTAATTATTGCCCTGATGGTGGAAATGGGCATTTTCAATGCTTGTGCTATCTTCTTATAGCCACTTCCCATTTTGTGAAGCTCAACAACCTTTTGCCACACATTCAATTCAATTCCATACAATTTTATAAGTATAGCAGTTTTAACAATTTACATTGTCTCAAAGCAGCTTTACAGAAATATATGAATTCAGAATATAAATTTTAAATTTATGAAATTGTCCCTAATAAGCAAGCCGGAAGCTACGGTGGCAAGGAAGAACTCCCGAGACGATATGAGGAAGAAACCTTGAAAGGAACCAGACTCATCTGTGTGACACACGATGTCATAAGTGCAATTATAAATAAATAAATCCCTTCTATAAATGTCTATACTACATGCTCAGATAGTGCAGTTGTGTAACCAAGAAAATTCATTACAGTTTTTACATGAATTCTGTTTTTTTGAACTACTCCAATGTTCACTGATGGAGACTTCAGTGCAAAACTGTTTGTGGCAATTGCAGTGCTGAGGGTATAATAGCAATTTGTAGTCCTGGCCATCATAAGCATAACTGTTCACATGAATTGAGGTCCAAAGCCATCCCCATGGTCTTCAAGTGGCACCATCCTCAGCAATCCCAGTGATCTTTATCTATCTTTAGGCTACAGCATGTGGGGTCATCCTCAGCAGCAGCATGTGACTTCCAACTGATGAGAACTCCAACCAGAAGTAGGGCATCAGGATGGATCAGGCAGGTCTGGAGAGCAGAAGGGGTCAGGATCACTGGTATCTCAGGAGTATCATGTGTAGCTCGACAGAAAGAGAGGGAGAGGGAAAGAGAGGGAGAGATTATTAGGTATGCTTATTGCCCCGTAATGGTTAAGGATAATTTACTTTGTGTGAGTGCAAGCAGGGACTCCGGCAAGACTAGCTATGACAGCATAACTAAAAGGGAGAGCCAGAATGCAAGACATAAATGAGGGCACCCTGGGACATAAAGCCACTTCACCGTCAACAAACCAGGGTGAGCGTGTGAAAATAGGGGCGACAGCATTCAAAAATCCCAGTTCACCACCACACTCTATGCCTATGAGCCCTCTAGATCTGCTCCCTTATCTAAGAAAAAAAAAACTATTCACAAAAAGTTTGGCTAAAAAATATGTTTTCAGCCTGGACTTAAACACTGAGACTATGTCTGAGTCCCAAACACTAATTGGAAGGCTGTTCCATAACTGTGGGGCTTTGTAAGAGAAAGATCTTCCCCCTGCTGTAGCCTGCACTATTCGAGGTACCAACAAATAGCCTGCACCTTTTGATCTAAGTAGGCGTGGCAGATCATAAAAGACCAAAAGTTTGCTCAGGTACTGTGGCGCGAGACCATTCAGTGCTTTATAGGTCAGTAGTAGTATTCTATAATCAGTGCAAAATTTTACTGGGAGCCAATGCATTGTGGATACGATAGGGGTGATGTGGTCATATCTTCTGGTTCTAGTGAGGACTCTTGCAGCTGCATTCTGGACTAACTGGAGCTTGTTTATGCTCCTACTGGAACATTCAGACAGTAAGGCATTACAATAATCCAAACTAGAGGTGAGGAAAGCATGAACTAATTTTCCTGCATCATGTAGTGACATTATATTTCTTATGCTAACAACATTTCTGAGATGAAAGAAGGCTATCCTAGTAATATTATCTACATGAGCATCAAATGAAAGACTGGAGTCAATAATCACACCAAGGTCTTTTGGTGCTGAACATGATGAAACAGAAAGGCCATCCAGAGTTACTATGTAATCAGAAAGCTTACCTTTAGCTCCATGTGGTCCTAGTAGAAGTACTTCTGTCTTGTCAGCATTAAGTAAAAGGAAGTTAATAAGCGTCTAGTGTCTAATGTCCACATTCCTCAACTTTATTAAGCTGGTGTCTGTCACATCACAGCTATTCCTTGGTCTTACCCATTGTTATGAATGACTAAGAGGATTTGGCCTATGTGTTACTTCATATTTACACCCCTGTGAAACAGGAAGTCATGGGTGAACAGTTTCTTGTTCATAGTCACCCAGGTGTAATATTAAAAAATATATATATATCAGTGGGAATATACTTCAAACATAATTTTCTCACATGAATTCATAGGGGTGCCAAAAATTATTGAACACCTATAGTTAACAAAGATATATATATATATATTTTATAAACCTGTGTTTTATTTGCAATTGTTTGATATCCATGAGAGCATAGTATTCTTATATATATATATAAGATATATAAGATATATATATAAGATATATATATATATATATATAGCGAAACATCAAACTGACTTCTTTACTCACCTGACCATGAAAAGAAGAATACAGATCCCATAACTGTTACTGGTCAGATTCAATATAGCTGCAGTATGTCACACTGGATCAGCTTTCATGATAGATTGTGTAAAATATTATACATCAACCCTTTGCTGTACTGCCAAGTGTTCCATCTGTTTACAACCCAAATGTTTAAACAACCTAATTAGAACAATTCTATTGTAGTTTAAAAATAAAGAAATAGGAGAATAAATAGGAGACTTACCCATCCATTTCCAACATTCAAAAGTGCAAAGTCCAACTTTTACAGTGTGTAAAAATTATTCCTCACTCTTTAACCCTTGCCCTAAATATAAAAGGTCACAGTCCTTTTCGCAACAACATTATACAGTACTGGTACTTTGTGCTCTTTTTGTGTCAACGCCCTCATTCAATATTTTTCACAAGAAAATATTGCAGGTGAGAAAGCATCCTATTACAGGAAATTAATCAACGAAGAGCTGATGTGATACCCAAAGTTGATTATTTTCCAATAACAGCATATCACATGCTAACACTTACATTATAGCAGCTATAAACAGTCGTTCTGTCACCTGTCTTTTTTTCTCTCTTGAAGCTAAGGAAAAAAATGTAGATTCTAATGTTACAGAGAAACCAAAAGTTCCTGAAGTCTGTTACAAAGACTCCTTCCATAAATGTTAAACAAACATTTTCTCAGGGAAAGCTTCACCAGAGTAACAATTATGCATTTTTCCTAAATAACATTGTTTTTTAAAACCTGTTTATTATTAGGTTTAAATTACATGGATTGTCCACTCTACAAGCCCCTAGGAATTAACTTTTACATTAGAAGCGATGTAAATTTATTAGAATGAGCTATTATTATTATTATTATTATTATTATTAGTAGTAGTAGTAGTAGTAGTAATAATCATCATCATAATCATCAACCTGTAAGCCTTACAGTTAATACTATAGTCAGAGCTGCTGTTACAGAAAATTAATCAACAAAATCTGACCAATCAGATTTGAGTGATATAAAATGAGTAAAACCCATATCAAAAAAAGAAACAAATATCCTCCAGTTATGTGTTTGTATTGTAATTAATGAATTAAAAATGTGTAACCTGGTAACTGACCAGTGTGTACTACTGGGAGTAATGTTAACCATTTTAAGAGCCTGTGCTTCCTCCACAGTGAGCATCGCCACCATCGTAATTGGGTTCATTGTCCTCGTGATATTTTTACTGGGCGGAGCATATTACTTCAAAATAAAGTAAGTAAATAAAGTAGTTTCAACCTGAATGGTCATATAATTGAAAGTTTAGGTATAATGTAATGTAGTATTGACTTGTTCCTGTTATTATTGTAGTGTAGTTTTGATTACATTTTTATACATTCAGTTGCAAGTCATAAAATCAAGACTTGGTACTATATATAGCTAGAGAACAAGGAATAACTGGTTATGAAGTCAATGATTAACCTGTGGTGCCTATGTGTGTGTGACAGACGTCCTTCCTATGGCCGTCTCCTGGATGACACAGAACAAGTGGGCAATTTCTTCAACCCCATGTTTGATGGCTAATTGCTACGTAAGATGTTCTAGTATTGATCCTTTTCAGAGGGCATGATTTGAACGCTTGGCCTGATGTGGCTTTGAACAAATAGACAGTGACTAACCTGATGATCAACGTAAGCGCTTTCAGTGAACTCATGATCTGATAATCTGAGCAAGTTACATAGGCCTGCAACACTGTTAATGTGATGTTGTTATAAATGAGTAATTTTATGTGACAGATTATCAAAGGTAGTTGAGGTATTAAATAGTAAATCGTAGATAGATATACAGTGCCCTCCAAGAATATTGGCACCCTTGGTAAATATGAACAAAGAAGGAAGTCTTTATTGTTTATCTTTAGGTATATGACAGTTCAGTGAAATGAGGAATATTGTTTATCTTATAACTTTAATATTAATTTATAGATAATTTTGGACATTTACAAACATGGTTTAAGTCTTCTATGAGGAATTGTTTTGGTTTCTAGTAGTGCAGCAGAAGAGTCTTTTGAATACTGACTTAAGACTTATGGTAATAGTCTTTTAATTGATAGCAAGAATGTCAGTGTTGGATGATATTATATTGATATCGCAATAAATTGTTATGATACAGTATAAGTATCCCAGATGTAAATACTTCTACACCACTGGCCAATGTCACAGTTATAGTAACAAAACCTTTTCACCAGTTGTATTATAGTTTGCTTTGTCCATCTGACCTCTTGATAACTATTACATTTTTGTAAATGTTAAAATTGTATTTTACTTTGGAACCACTGTTTTGCTGGTAGCAAACAAAAAAGAGAAACAAAATAATGTGATACACTTGATTTCAAGTATGATTGCGTGGCCATATTGTCCATCTACAATCGCTATGTTATCTGTGTTTTAATGTTTGTATATCTCTGATATGTTACTTTGAATACATTTTCTGTACCTTATTAATTAAACCTTATTTCCTGAACCTTTCTCTCTGAAATCCAACTCAAACAGCTATCTCTCATTGTTGTTTTCTCAACTTGCTCATAATCTTAGCTTTACCTTATATTTTCCCGCCGAACATTCAGCAGTCTGTTGCCTGTGTTATTCAGCATTCGAGAATCATTTTACGTCTTTAAAATAACGAACAGATCAGAGTTTTATTCGCTTGTCAAGATAATAATAATAGGTATTAACGGGTAGCATGCAATTACATATGGAAATGATCAAGGGTGTAATTAGAGCCCAAAATAAAGCGCTAAACCAGAGGAGGAGATTGAGTTACAACATCTGGCTGCTTGATTGACATGATGTTGGTTGTTATATTACTGCATTAGCTTAGTAGTGTGAGAGAACAATTATTTTAGCTGAAATGAAAGTGTTTTGTGATTGTGTTCCACTCACTACTAAAACTAGACTGTAGTGTTTCCTGATTCATGCCAAATCTACTTCCTGCTTCTGTTTTTGACCTCATTTTGCTCTCCGCATTAGACCACAATATTTTGTCAACAGGTCCTTTTAGCTTAGGCAATATGTTGTGTAGAATATGACAATATATTTGTGATGGCCTGAGAAAACCCTTCACATGGTAAAATGTTGACATTTTCTACTATATATAGTTATGCACTTTCCTGAATCATCCACAAGTAAAGTTTTAGCATTTTAAATTCTGGTTCCACCCAAAAGGGAAAATGGAGACTGCAGCACAGGAGCATCATAGACATAGTGACAGCTAGCATCTGATTACAAACAGAACTGATTAGCTGTATGTCTGTTTCACTATGACATGCACTGTAGGTCTCCAGCAAATTGGATCAAAGCCTGACATTCACTGTGTGAGTAAATAACACTCAGCTATAGCAAGGTTTTACTACCATGTTTGTTTAACTAGCTCCTTAACAAACATGATCTTTGTGGGCAGATGCCTAACACAAGGTTAAAATGTCTTTGGTGAAATATAAAATGCAATTTTAGCCAAAACCTGTTTAGTTTAGTTTTTTTTTAAAATCATCTTTGGCTGTTTGTGAAAATTCAGCAGCATATGACGGGTTGTCCAAGGCTACCATACGTATTATTATTCTGATCTGTTCTAAACAGCAGTTGGGGCATTGGACCATAAAGCAATTCATTAGAACTGTAAATCTGTTTGAGATAAATGAAAGTTAATTGTGCCATGCATTTCCTGTATGAAACACAGGATGTGGGCCGTTTGGAGGTGCAGCGGGCCGCCTCACATTTCCAGTTTCTATACGTGTTACTTTCTGTGCAGGTTCTCCATGCGTCTATGTGTGGTTCCTCCCAGCTTCTAGATGTGAATTTGTGTGTACTGTAAATGTGTGTGTGCACATGGAGCCCTGTGATGGACTGGCATCGCATTCAATGTGTGTTCGTACCTTGCACACCATGTTCTAGGATAAACTCCGGATCCACCGCAACCCTATTCAGGATAATTACTGAAAACGGATGAATTCCTTGCCACACTGTAGGCGTTTTGTGTTTTAAATGTAGTTTTACTCTATAACAGGTTTGTTTTCCTGATCATCGAATGTCGCCCACTGAGATGTGCATGACATTGTTAAAGGGCTCTTGTTTGCTTTTGCTGCTCACACAAAGAGCTAATGAAAGGATGCTGAAGTGGGTAAGAGCTAATGAGTGGGTGCTGAAGAGAAAGGCCCTGATAACCATAATGATGACACACTTGGTTGTTCTTCCTGTAACATTGCTGCTCCTGCTGCTACTCCTCTAACAGTGTGTGTGGTAAACGATGACAAGGATGGCACTGATTTAAGAAGATAACCGAAAGGATAATTATACAAGAAAATATCCTGTTTGGCTTTAGGTCATTGTAAATAAGAAGCAATATGGAGCATCTCAGCAAAATCTTTGTAAAAAGAGAAAATGTGAAGAAATACAATATCTACACTGCAGCATAACCAAAAATCAGTTTCACTTCCTGTAAAGTCAGTAACCTAGTTTAACCAAGAGATGTCAGTAGTTCCTTTTTAAGTGAGTTTGTGGTTCCTCTTCTACTAACAGAAATGCCAATCTGAAGATTACTCATTAGAGGTTGTGTGTGAATATGAAGTAGTATATTTTAAACATTCACAGAAGATCCGGAAGAGATCCATCTTCAGTCAACTTCATATACGTAATAATTTTATAATAATTTTTAAATGCATATTGGTTAAAGATAGCTTAGGACTAAATGATATGGTAAAATGATTGAATACCTAGGCTTACTTGATGACTGACCTGTCTAGAAAACCTACCTTTCAAAACCATGCAATGCAACGACACACTTTGCAGCATTTCATCTTGGTGGAAAATAGCCTATAATGTCCAGTGTGGGAGATACTACAACTTTAATAGGCTTGCCTAAATACGAGAACATTATTAGCATATTAGAAAAGGGGAGCAACATATCAATATTTTTTTACCTGTCTATTTAGATGTATACTGCAGTGGCATATTTATACTGCCTTGCATAAGTATTTACCCCTTGCACCTTTCCATATTTTATAGTATTACAACCTGGAAATTAATTGGAATTATATGTCACAACATAGCTCAATGGGGAGATCAATATAGCTTGAAAAAATGGTTTAGAAATAAAAAAAAAGTGGTGCACTCATAAATAAGTATGTGGTAAGTGTTTGGTAAGTAATAAATATCCTCCCCACCTCATTTAGTTTTGTTGCAACAAAATCAAGTCAAGTCAAATTGGTTTTTATTGTCATTCCTCTATATAGTTTGTATACATTGGAATGAAAAGTAATTTCTCCAGCACATGAAACAATACACAAGACTATATAAAGTGCAAATACACAACAGTGTGAGATGACTGCAGGACAAAAAACAAACAAACATACAGAACAATAATTACCCAGGGCAGTAAATACACAAGACAATAAAAACATAGAGCATGGGCTATAAATGTAAAATATTGACTAGCGTAGCTGCAATAAGTATAGCAGCAAATAAGTATAGCAGCAAGCATCATATTTCTGGACCCGAAGTGACCGGTGCGTGCTACTGCTCTGTCATTTTGGATCACATTTGTGTAGTGGTCATCAGATGTCATATAATTAGTTTAATTGAGTTCACCGGTGTACAATTAAACTGTCACATGTTCCCAGTATAAATACACCTGGCCCTAGAGTTTGTTAGAGATCATACCTAAACCAACAGCATCATGGACAACAAAGAGATATTTAAAATAAAAATAAAAATGATTCAAAGATTCAACATGCCCACTGTATTTATTTAGACTTTCATTTTGCTTCTGTTTTGCATCTAAAATTAACCATCAATTAAGGCTTCTATGAACAATTTTGTTTAGCTAAAGGCCTAAAATTGTTTTGCTAGTCATTTAAAAAGACAAAATGATCAAATGCAGCGAGTTGTATGAATAATTCTGTACTGAGCAAAATAATTGTCTTTTTTTTATTGTGTATTATTGTGTATCTGTTATCACACTGCAGTGATAGATGATAAAAGATCACTAACACACCAGAAATCATAACAATCTTTAATCTAAACAGGCTGCACTGCTGATGGCCTGCTGTAGCTGTATGCTAGGAGTCAATACTGGGGTAGTGGTTTTCACTAGCAGGCTGGTTACAATAGGTGGTAGTGTTGAAACATTACCATATGGGTAGAAATTGGTAGAAATGGGAACTAATGGGGATAATTAAAGAGAAGAAGATATCAGGATACTATGATATCAGTATATCAAGCTATCCACCAATAAGCATGTTTTTGGGAGATGGAAGGAAACCACAAAACCAAGAGGAAACCAATGTGGAAGAACATGCAAAACTCTGCACAGGCAGTAACCCAAGCTCAAGATCAAATCAGAGCTTTTACCTCATGAGGCGGAAATGATGGTGTAATATACAGCAGTAATCTGGCTTTAACTACTCTTTTAGATCAAATGAAATCACATTTGCAAGCAATTGAACCACTAATACCCTCTGATCACCTTACTTGCTGAAAACACACTAATGGTGTATGTAATCCAGTCTAGACTTTATCAAAACACAAACCCCATTAAGCACAATGACAGTGGCCATTAAATTGGGAAGCACCTTGTGAAATCACTTTTAAATAATAAACACTGATACTTATGGTTGTTTTTGTTGGACTTACTACAGAGCAGTTCTGTAACACTAACTACTGAACTCTGAAAGTGAAATAAGTTGCTGTTGTAGCAGAATCATAAATAAAGGCATGAGATGAAAGGTTCATTTGACTGGCTGTGCAGAAGAAGACACAACATTTACAAAGATGCACAGTAAGCAGTAACGACACTTACAGTGGTGCCTTTGTGAACCTTTTATTGTGAATTTTCTATATATCTGCATAAATATGATCTAAAACATAATCAGATTTTCATACAAGTTCTAAAAGTAGACAGAGGGAACCCAATTATACAAATGATCATATACTCGTATACTCATATACATATATAATAAATGATCATATACTCGATCATTTATTTACTGTGGAAAATGATCCAATATTGCATATCCATGAGTGGCAAAAGTATGTGAACCTCTAGGATTAGCAGTTTATTTGAAGGTGAAATTAGAGTTAGGTGTTTTCAATCAATGGGATGACAATGAGGTGTGAGTGAGCACTCTGTTTTATTTAATGAACATGGATCTATCAAAGTCTGATTTTATTTGTGGAAGTGTATAATCGAATGAATAAAGGAGATTTCTGAGGACCTCAGAAAATGAGTTGTTGATGCTCATCAGGCTGGAAAAGTTTACAAAACCATCTCTAAAGGGTTGGGACTCCACCAATCCACAGTCAGAAAGATTGTGTACAAATGGAGGAAATTCCAGACTATTGCTACCCTCCCAAGGATTGGTAGCCCAATAAAGATCACTCCAAGAGTAAGACGTATAATAGTCCACAAGGTCACAAAGGAAACCAGAGTAACTTCTAAGTAACTAAAGGCCTCTCTCACATTGGCTAATGATAATTTTCATGAGTCCACCATCAGCAGTACACTGAACAACAATGGTGTGCATGGCAGGGTTGCAAGGAAAAAACCACTGCTCTCCAAAAAGAACAATGCTGCCCTTCTGCAGGTTGCTAAAGATCACAAGCCATAAGGCTGTTGAAAAAAATGTTTTGTGGATAGATGAGACAAAAATAGAACTTTTTGGTTTAAATGAGAAGGGTTATCTTAGGAGAAAGGAAAACACTGCATTCAAGCAGAAGAACCTTATCCCATCTGTGAAACATGGTGGTGGTAGTATCATAGTTTGGGCCTCTTTTACTGCGTCTGGGCCAAGACGGTTTGTCATCATTGATGGAACAATGAATTCTGAATTATACCAGAGAATTCTAAAGGGAAAATGTAAAAACATCTGTCCATGAACTGAATCTCAAGAGAAAGTGGGTCATGCAGCAAGACAACGACCCTAAACACACAAGTCAAAGTCCTGACCTTAATTCAATAGAAATGTTGTGGAAGGACCTGAAAAAAGCAGATCATGTGAGGAAACCCACCAACATCCCAGAGTTGAAGTTGTTCTGTACTGAGGAACGGGCTAAAATTCCTCCAAGCCGATGTGCAGGACTGATCAACAGTTACTGGAAATGTTTAGCTGCAGTTATTGCTGCACAAGTGTGTCACACCAGATACTGAAAGCAAAGGTTCAAATACTTTTGCCACTCACAGATATGTAAAATTGGATCATTTTCCACAATAAATAAATGACAAAGTAATATACTTTTGTCTAATTTGTTTAATTGGGTTTTCTTTATCTCCTTTTAGGACTTGCTTGAAAATCTGATGATGTTTTAGGACATATTTATGCAGATATATAGAAAATTCTAAAGGGTTCACAAACTTTCAAGCACTACTGTAGACTTCAGTTAGACATTAGTTTGTATTAGTTCCTTTTTTAGTCTTGTAAGAATGCACCCATGACTATCAGTTAGAAAACAATTACCTTGAAAAAAAAAAAAAAAAAGGATTATTCTGAAACATTTCTGTTTCTTCAAGCACCTTATGAAGACAGTATTCCTACTAGTATGGCGGAACGGTTATGATCTCATATGCAAAAACCAAAGGCTCTGTTATGTTGTCGGCTTGGTTTGCATACATGCTTTTGTGTCTATTTGCCTCCTTATTGGGAACTGTAAATCAATACAAAGATCACCTTTATCCTGTGATGAAATATTTCTATTCTGATGGACGTGGTCTCTTCCCAGATGAACCCTCCCCATCCAAAGAGTACACGGACTCCTTGAAAGGTTTGATGAGTGTGAAAATCATGTAAAACTTGTAATGTGGCCACCAGATCTCCCCATCACTATTCCTGATTGGGAATATCCTTTGGAAGAAAAGATTTTCATCCTTCCAGTACAGTTCCAGAGACTTGTAGAATATGTGCAAAGCTTCAATGAAGCTTCCTGTGGTGGTAAATGCATTCTTTTAATTTGTCACCCTTCTGTAAATTCTCAAATGTTTATCATACCATGATAATTGCTTTACACCAGAAATCAGTCAATTTTTTCACTGAACAGTTGGTGTAAATAGTACTTTTTATAATAGTGCAATTTTCGCTACCTGCTTAGGTATTTAAATAGTTATGAAATATTTCAGGTTCACCCCGTCCATGGTGGTCCACGCCTTCTGTCCTGAGTCCCCTGTGATAGGCTCCAGGCTCTCTGTGACCCTGTGTAAGATAAGCAGTACAGAAAATGGATGGATAGTTCAAGTTCAAATGACCACCATTCATGAGCATTACCTTGTTACTTAATGCATCACACACTAGTAATTTTGGCTCACCATAATCTAGAATTTGGTAAAATAATAACAGATTTACTGTCATTTGATGTCACAGACCTTAAACAAGTATCCAAACATATGAGCAATGATGGATGACAATTTCAGACTGGGAGACACAGAAACCTGTGGTGAGCTCTGACGACAGTGGAATTTTTCCTGATGATTTAGAGCCTGGGTTTTGGGGTGGGACTAAACACAAGTCTGCTCTGGCACAGAGGTTGCTGTTAGTGTGGGAACATAAGGTCTATGGTGATATTCATTTCCCCTATGCACAGGGAATGGACTGGCCCACTTACCAAAGGTGCCATAATTTCTACTGCAATCTCCAATGCAATACACCTCTGTACAAATATTCACCACAAAGCAAACCTGTCATTAAAGTACATTTCATTTCTAATAGTAGCTTCTAATGACTGAGATCAGTCATTTTTCACATGTTCTATAGGGGAAATGTTATGCTGTACAAGTTATACAGTATATACAACCCTACATCTATGAACTGCTCCTAGATGTAAATGAGTGTGATCATGGTGCCATGAAATGGACTGGTGTCCCATCCAGGCTCTACTCCTTCCTACACTCCTGACCTTGGATCAGGATACGCTCCTGACCTTGATAAAGTGGTTGCTGAAGATGAATAGATACGGGTTTCCTTTCAAATAGGGTTCTATGTAGAACCAGATTAGGAACCTAAGAACCCTTTAGTTTTACAATGAATCTCTGAGGAGCCCTTTTTAACAAATAGTGTGGACATGATAAGCTTTATTGGTCCCTTCACTGTAAATATAATTTATTCATAAGTGAGATGGACAGTAGTCATGTTCACCTTCTAAAATAAACTCAAACAGATGATTGCCCGTCACACATTCCTCAGTTTAGGTTATTAAGAATGCATGGTATAAAAAATAATTTGGAGAAATGCAGTAGATTTAAAATAAATAAATAAATAAATAAAACACAATAAACTGCATTCAGTTGGAAAGTGAGATGGTGTGATGCAGTTTATTTGAGATGATATGATGATAATTCTTGATTGATAATAAACGTAACCATATCTGTTAGATATTCTGTGCTGTTGCTAAGCAAATTATCGTCTCAAATCACTTTACATTAAAGTTCTTTAGAAAGTGGGAACAGTTCCAGGCTGTTTTCTTTCGGTTGTTGTAAATGGCTTTTGTCTTGTTCCAAACCAAGCTAAAACCCAGTGAGTGAGTGATTCAAACTAATGTTTGGATTTCCAGACTGTAATTATACAGATTAAGTAACGCCACTGACGAGAACCAGATGTCAGCGGATATTGCTCAAAGCTTGCGGAGTATCACTCATTCATCAGTCTGGATGACTGTATTGGTGACTGAACCCACCCTGATCTTACAGCTGATGAGTATATAAACTGTAGGAACCCAGAAGCAGAGATACTGGAATAAGTGGACCGAGCACTGAAGCAAGGTAACATTTGGTTTAAGAACTATTGTAATTCTGTGGATGTTGTGTTTATTTCAAAACTGTAACACAGTATAACCAAGGGGTTTAGTAACATTTCTTACAGTAATGTTTACCTTTATCTTTACCTGAAGGATGTGGACGTTGAGAACAGCACTGCTGGTGTCCCTCTTAGCATTTGTTTTTTCCAAACCAGTAAGTTTCATTTAACAATCAGTTACTTAACTGTCAGTGCTTTTGCTAGTTTTCGAAAGTAAACCAAATATATACGACATTTTCAGTAACGCCAGGATTACACAGCAAGGCTTAGTATCTCACTGACATATTTGACTCTGTTTCCAGTTTTATCCATGGAATGGAAATAGACGTCTGGCAATAAACCAGGCATTTCAGGACTCTGACTCCGTGGAATCAAACGAATCAAGCAACAGCTCAGACTCGGATGATTCAAATTCATCTTCTGAATCTGATACGTCTAAATCCAGTGAATCTAGTGGTTTGGATACTAGCCACTCTGAATCCAATGAGTCTGCATTGTCGGAGGAGAATTTTCTCATCACTGCTGAACCAGAGATCACGAGCAGTATAACTGTACTACCACCATTGCCCACAGAAGGACACGTCACCTGTTATACTCTACACCTGGAAACTCTAGAGTCTAGAGGAGACAACTTTTAGTTGCTGTACCTTAAAGCTTAACATAGTGAAGTGAATGTTTCGCTTTTACCATTTAGTGATTTGCTGGTCCTATCAGGCAGTTTAAATTTCTAAAAGAAATGTTCCTGAATGTCCTATAAATGCATATATGAGACACTTTTGATTTTATTTCATTTTATTTAGATTTTTCTTTGGTTCATTGCACCTTACTCACTTTTATAAACTGATTTTACATAGCAGTATTATACCAAAGGTAATATATATTCTGAGTATTCTACACTACGCATGAGTGGTGGAATCAAATATTTACAGTGCACCTTTGATCTGTTATGTTACATTAAATAAAATTGTGAAACCATTTACCATTAGTGACGAGAGTCAAATGTTCTGTTCAATATGCGCTTAAATGCCAACTTATCTGACAAATGTGCCCTGCATATGGTTCTAGAGCTAAACTGAGGTTGATGAAAAAAAAAAAAAAAACATGCACACAGTCAGTTTCATGCGTAATAAATCTGGCTGGTCATTTTAAACACAAGTAAACATTTGTTTTAATCAAATGGCAACGAGAATTCTTGATGCAGGTATTCTATACTATTCAGAATTAATGTAGGTCTTGACTTGTGACTGCTATACACTACTCATTACTGGTGGCTGCTCTGGCATATGTGGCACATATCTATTTGATATGTTTAGTGTAGTTTTTAAGAAACTGAATGAGTGTACGTCAATTCCTCTTTGGATCGGTTCTTTACTGAGTGTGTAAACATCATTTTTTGCATTTGTACTTGTCTTTGAATTTTCTGCTGTGGTCCATGAAAACACATCATATGGGTGACTCCACTAGCTACATGTTAAACCTTCTAATAAATTACAAGTTTTAAAGTCTGGAGGAAATATTAATAATTGAATAAATTAATAATTAATAATTATTGTTATATTAGATCCTTAACTACATATGTGTATGCATGTTGGTGTTTTTGTGCCGAATGCCCTGCTGAAAAAAACAATAGAAACCCTCATAGAATTTGTAATGGTTTTAATGGTTATAATGGGAATTGTATTGGTGTTAATGTAAACTGTAATGGTCCCTGTGGGTCTCTACTGGTAATTTGTTGCCTTCTGTTGGTGACATTTTTTATCTACTGGATACCATTAAGGAACAATAATGGTAATGATTAGCTGATGGTTGGTAATGGTATTTGCAGGGGAAACTATTAGAATTTCGGTGATGGTTTCTATTGTTGTTGGGTTTTGTTTTGTTTTTCCATGAGGGCTCTTACACCAGTTCCAAATTAAATAGACAGTCAGAGGTGTGAAGTAGCAAATTACAATTATTTTGTTATTATACTTAAGTGTGGTTTATAAGTATCTGCATTTGAGTTTGAAGGCTTTTAACTTTTACTTAACACATTTCACATGAAACAGCTCTACTTTCTCCTCACTATTTAAAAAATAATAATCCCTACATCTCTCTATAATCATGTATGTTTTGTAAATTCATAAAGTGACTTTTTAGTATCAGACAGATTCAAGGAATGGAACTAATTTATTAACAAATCTAAACTTTAACAGATGTGAGAGCTAGAATGAGACCTAATTCGCATCACTGTGATCAAATCAGTTTGTATTGTGACAGCTAGCTATAGCATACAGCAAATTGATATGGTCAGTGTTACTGTCATGCTAGTGAGAGATATTAGGAATAAAGCTAGCCCCAGTTAGCCCTGGCTTGTGTTTTTCCATGTTCCTTGGTTACTTGTGAAAGAGGTGCATCAGGAACTAAAAATATGTGGTTTGAAATTGAGGAAGATGTTTTTTTCTTGTGTGAATCTTTTTTTTTTTTTTTTTTTTTTTTTTTTTTACACTTTTAGTTATTACACTTCAGGTATTATTTATGCTTTTCTATTTTAACTTTTATGATGAACTTGAACCTACATCAACTTTTACTAGAAGATTTAATTAGATGAGTACTTTTACCAACTCTGGTACTGTTGATAGTAAAGAGATGGTAAACAGCAAACAGAAATTGTAAGCATTTACTTTTACTTTTGATACTTAGTACATTTTTGTACTTTATACAAATACTTATATCAAGAGTACTCCTAGATACTGAATTTTCACTTTTTAGAGTGATGTTTGTTCATGTTATTCATAATTTAACTACACTTGTGGAAACTCCAAGCTACAAATTTTCTCATAAATAAGGGGAAAGTCTCTAAAGCACTTCATCTATAGACCATTTATGATTGTTATGGACGTCTATAAAGATTACAGCGCCCTCTTGTGGTCTGGTCACTTTAATATTTCACAAAGTTTTTTTTTTTATTATGGTTTCATGAATGTTTGAAATGTATCTTCTAATTCCATTATTATAGACATACTGTGAAATTTTTTCACGCTTCTGTTTATAGTTTTTTTTTTTGTTTGTTTTTTTTTTTTTTTTTACAGCTTGGAAATAATATCCTACACAATGTACACATTTGTGCATATTTGAAATATTAGTAAAGCTAGTTATATAGTAGCTAGGCTGTTTGCTATGGTGGATATTAAAGCAATTTAATTTTATATAAATGTTTGTTCAGACTTCTGTTTACTGCATATATTAACAGCTTGGTTAGATCCTACACAACATGCACAATCTTTCAGTTTGCAAATGTGTCCAATTTAAATATTAGGACTTTTTAGACAGCAGTGCTCATTTGCTATCTAGTTGGCTATGATGGATACAAATTTTAAGAAATGTTGGGTTTTTATGCTTTGTATTTTTATTACTGGTGTTTATTGATGTTTCATTGAGTATTCAATAGGATCGATTTTGTTTTCATATACACCCTGATCAGCCATAACATTAAAACCAGGTGAAGTGAATAACATTGATTCTCATTACAGTGGCACCTGTGAAGGGGTGGGATATATTAGACAGCAAGTGAACAGTCAGTTCTCAAAGTTGTTGTGTTGGAAGCAGGAAAAATGGGCAAGCATAAGGATCTGAGCGACTTTGACAAGGGCCAAATTGTGATGACTAGACGATTGGGTCAGAGCATCTCCAAAACAGGAGGTGTTGTGGGGTGTTTGTGCTATGCAGTGGTTAGTTCCTACCAAAAGTGGTCCAAGGAAGGACAACCGGTGAACCGGCCACAGGGTCCTGGGCGCCAAGGTTCATTGATGCGCATGGTGAGCGAAGGCTACACCATCTGGTCGGATCCCACAAAAGAGCTACAGTAGCACAAACTGCTGAAAAAATTAAGGCTATGATGGAAAGGTGTCAGAATACAGAATACACAGCGCATTGCAGATTGCTGCATATTGGGCTTTGTAGCCACAGACCGGTCAGAGCATGACAAAGAGTTCAAGGTGTTGACTCGGCTTCCAAATTCTCCAGATCTCAATCTGATCGAGCGTCTGTAGGATGTCCTGAACAAACAAGTGTGATCCATGGAGGCCCCGCCTCACAACTTACAGGACTTAAAGGATCTGCAGCTAACGTCTTGGTGCCAGATACCACATCACACTTTCAGAGGTCTTGTAGAGTCGAAGGCTTAGAGTTGTTTTGGTAGCACAAGGGGAACCTACACAATATTAGGCAGGTGGATTTAATGTTATGGCTGATCAGTGTAGTGTTGTGGTGAAAAATCTGAAATAATAAAGTCTGATTATGATGAAATTAGGTTTATGTCTTCTTTTGAATAATTTGATTTTAAACAGTCTTCTAACCTAAATTAAAGAATTGGTTTTGAAGACTAACCATAGGACAAAGGATGCAGGGAACTGTGTGCTATTGCCAGTTCCATCAGTTTCATTCGGCACAGTGTGGAAATATCTGTTTTGGTAGTGTACTAACACTTACAGTGTTCATTTGTGCTAAGGTGTACTTAGATGCATTTATACATTTGAAAATAAGAATGAAAAAAGCATAATAAAAAAAAGATTATAAATGAACAACCAGTCATTTTTGTTTTTTGAAAAAGGAAAAAAATGATTTTATTCATAAAGGATAACTTGATACAGGGGAGAATAAAATATATTACATATACTTATCATAAATGATTGTGCAAATGTAGATTTGTTTAAAAGAAACAGATTTTTGACAGGTAACAAAATGCAGCCTCGGTTCTATACCGTTTGTCTGAGCTGTATTATTGTGTTCTGCTACTTATCACATGAAGTGAAGTGAGTCACTTGTCACCAGCAGGTTTGGGGTGTATTTAAGCGATGAGGACTTCAGGGTTCTCGTTCTTGAGCAATGCAGGCTGATCCGCTGTGTTGGTCTCCTCACTCTCATCGCTCTCGGAGGAGTTGCTGTCGGTCGCGGTAGCCGCGGTTGTGTTCTCCTCACTGCTCTGGCTGTCCTCCTCACTCTCCTGACTGGGAACGGCATCACTGGCACTGGAAGAAGAAGCTGCCTTCTGCTCTTGCTGGCTCGCGTCATCACTGTCCGTGCCACTGGAGGCGTCCACTCCCTGGTCCAGCCCAACATTGTGCACCTGCAGAGCCTGAGAAACAAAAGGAACTCACTGAGTCTCAGATATTGTAATGCTTTTTTTTTTTCAGTATAATGTTCCCTTTGAGATATTCCTTCTGGATTGTTTAGTTTGGCATGCATCAGGATATAAAGTACTATTCTCACCCCTAATGTAGCGACCTGAATGAATTTGAATGCTTCCTATTTACCTTGTACACTTTCAGATCCGCACCATCATACTTGGTCTTGTCAGATCCATAGGATTTATGAGAAGAAGGTCCTTTCTCAATGTTGTTGCCATCCACATAATAAACGGGTTTCTTGTAGTCACTCTGGAAGCCAATGCTGTCTCCACGGCCATTAATAACAGGGATCAGAGTGGTCTCTATGATAGGAGGAGAACTGGTGGGCTCGCCATTCTCATCAGACTCATCGCTGTCACTGTCATCATCATCATCATCATCCTGAAGAAACAGCAAAGAAAATGAAGCCCGTCTGTGGGACCTAATACATTTCTTATCCTTGTGAATACATGTGAATGTTCTTATTTATCATAAATCATTATTTATTTTAGTCTCAAAATTCCCGGGATATAATAGTCCTAGACAATAACATGAGTTTTGAAATAATTGAGTGCTGTGCGTGTAAAAAATTTTTTTTATATATATTTATTTTTTTTATAACAGCATGCACAGTGAAGACACAGTAAGACTCATAACCCTGGCACATGAAACATATATAAACTATTATAAAATGATTTTTTTCATCTGATCTCTTTTATGTGGAAAGAGTGTCTCATAAGGTCGGCAGATGGGATGAGTTTCTTTTACCTCTTCAGAGCTAACATCAGCAACCGCAGTGACTTTCAATACCTGAAACAAAAACACCAGAGTGAAAAAAGAAGACGCACTCACTTTAAGATACAGTATGTGCCGAGTAGTAATTATAAAACACTTGAAATTAGGTAGGCTTTGTGAATATGGCTACTGTGATTCTTTTTCCATTGATGCTCTGAGAGGTTAAAAACGAACCCCAAAGCCGTACAGAGGTGCGTGCAAAACATATGTAATGTCCAAAATGCTCACCTGAGTATCAACAGGCTGCAGGTCAGCACTCTCTGAGCTGCTGGCTGAACGTTTCACCTGTAATTAACCACAAAACAGAGATTCATCCGACGGGAATTCTGTGACACGAAGGAATTTTCCTGCCAGTTTATTGGAATATTCCTTCCTAAAGTAATGTCTCGGATACGGTTAGATTTGAAATGTCTTATAGAGAGCACAACAGACCTCCATACAATAATGCAAAGGTTAGTTTAGAAGTAATGTTGTTTGCTCTGAACTTACAGGGTGACAATAGACCGCTGCGAAAAGGAGCACGAAAACAATGACAGCCTTCATTTTCCTTGGTGTGTTCTAGAAAAGTAGAAAGGTTACATATTAGCTTCTGATCATTCCAGCCTGATTCATCATACACGAATGAATAAGATTTGAGGAATGCATGTCATAAAAGCATTCTTTCCTTCCATATCAGTATGTCAACACACTGAGGGGATTGCCTCAATATAATCTTCATAATGGTTAAACTATAAACTGTCTCAATTAGCTTTTTGGGCTTGTACATTTTTCCACAAGGAAGTGTGCCTAAATCAAGTCGGCCACTACATTTTTGGCAGACGGGGAACAGTTTCCCTTCTAACTGCATCCAACATTCACCATGAAACAACCCATTTCCCCCCCCCCCCCCCCCCCTTTTTAGCCACGATAACACTACATCAGCATTAAACTGGAGTGGTGAGTGTTTAGCTATGCTATAATAATATCCTTCCAGTGTGTAATTCTTCAAGTTATTTGTAGACAGCTGCCAGCCACTAGAACTACAACATTATATTTTAGTAAATGTTTCTCATTAGGGACTTTACTATGGCAAGACATTTTATGTCTTTGATGGAAACATGAAACACAATGTACAATACTGAAGGCCGTAAGGAACATCGTGCCGGCTACTTCAGAGGTTTTTCAGTTAACTGGTGGTGTTATTATTAGTCTTTGGTATGAGGCTGTAATTGAGTGGTTTTTGTTACTGAAATAAATGAGTCAGCTGACCAATATAACTTCCTCTTCTGTTATTCACATTTTTCCTCAATAAACTGCACTTCAAATCATTTAGATTAGTTCTGTCGTTTTAAATACAATGGACAACGTTTAAGATTTCACAAATTTGATTCCTCAGTTTATTTCACAGATTGACATTTAGAGAGAGAGAGAGAGAAAAAAATTTAAATTAGTTTTAAAAACTTTTAGTTTGCATAAGCTATAAACTCAAACAACCCTGCCTGAAATGTTCTATAGAAAATCTATAGATGCCCTTTATGATATAAAGTGTCCTTAATTCAACAAATACATTCAACCACCAATCAATCACGACCTCACAACATCAAAGTGTGTAAAAGTACAGTATGAAGAATAAAAGTCGTCTCTTACCTGTTCCTCAGCTGCTGTGAATCTAACCTTCTTGCTGCTGTCTGATAGAGGATCCACCACTACTTTCCAAGTCTCTTGCTTGAGATCTTGTTTTGTTTTGATGCTCACAGCTGCTTGGCTTTTAAACCCTGCTGCCTCTGGATTCAGCCAATCAAAATGCATTCTGTGATGTCATGAGTTTTACCGCTGCTGTCCCACCTTTTCTACTCCCACTCTTCCTGTGGGTTCTGTGGCTAGCCAATGCAAACATTCAGCACCAGGCATAGTGAGCTAGAAAAAAAGAACATGTCTTGGATTGTTTTCAATGTTACAGACATTTTCAGACTGTTTGTGCAATGCCACATTTGTTGGCAGCCATAGTATCTATTGTACAGACATATATTGCAATGACAGTCAGTCTTTTGTACTTTGTTAATAGGATAAATCCACATTAATTAGCAGGGGTGGAACATAAGGAACTACATGTATTCCTTACAGTACATGAGTAAATGTTTCACTGTAATGTTACATTTTTTTTATTTTTTATAAATGACTATAATTGAATTATGTTCGTTTTAGTTAAGTTAAAAAAAATCAACTTCACTACATTTATTGTTGAGCACCATTACAGAGTGAATAATAATAATAATACAACCCTTGAAGACTGTAAGCCAAATAAAAGGCAGTACGTGTATGTGTATTTTAAAGACTCTATCAAAATAAAGCAGTTTCTGAAAATCTACATTTCAGGCGCCAAATGTTTAATCAGCAGCAGCAATGCCTGCTACAGTGTAAGTGAAAACCTGTGGAGATATCAGCATTTCACAAATCAACATACACCACAAACTTCTGCAAGTAAACCATTACCTATCTGAGTGAGTGCGTCGACTTCTAAACTTAATATGACACTTCAATGTTTGTAGTGATTATGTGTTATGTATGTAATATATCTAAGTGCTGTTATAGCCCATAGGTAACAATGAGCATCAGTGCTAGATAGCTATGTCATTAGAAACATGTATTATGAATTACCAGGAGCTAGCTAGCTAATGAAACCCAACAGCATTTAGCTAAGTTAGCTATCTACAGTGAGGGAAAAAAGTATTTGATCCCCTGCTGATTTTGTACGTTTGCCCACTGACAAAGAAATGACCAGTCTATAATTTTAATGGTAGATTTATTTGAACAGTGAGTGACAGAATAACAACAAGAAAATCCAGAAAAACGCATGTCAAAAATGTTATAAATTGATTTGCATTTTAATGAGGGAAATAAGTATTTGACCCCACTGCAAAACATGACTTAGTACTTAAATAAGGCAAACCCTTGTTGGCAATCACAGAGGTCAGACGTTTCTTGTAGTTGGCCACAAGGTTTGCACACATCTCAGGAGGGATTTTGTCCCACTCCTCTTTGCAGATCTTCTCCAAGTCATTAAGGTTTCGAGGCTGACGTTTGGCAACTCGAACCTTCAGCTCCCTCCACAGATTTTCTATGGGATTAAGGTCTGGAGACTGGCTAGACCACTCCAGGACCTTAATGTGCTTCTTCTTGAGCCACTCCTTTGTTGCCTTGGCCGTGTGTTTTGGGTCATTGTCATATATATATATATATATATATATATATATATATATATATATATATATATATATATATATATATATATATATATATATATATATGTATATATATATATATATATATATATATATATATATATATATATATATATATATGTGTGGTGTGTGTGTGTGTGTGTATATATATATATATATATATATATTTACACACACACATTGTAAACATGTAAAAGTGTTATTACTGTAAATTTACATGTAATTTACAAAATTACTGTTATTTACATGTAAAGTAATTACTGAAGTATTTTTTCTCCAGACAACTTATTAAGTCTTACTAGAGTAATTTGCTTGATCACTATCTTTATTTTTACTCAAGTAAATACATACTACAGTATCAGTAGCTTCACTCATTTACATTATTACTCATGCACTCTTTACACCACTGCTAATTTGCTATTATGTGTGATTGTAAATTGTCATATTTGTAAAGTGCTAAAATTGTGCTTACTTTAACATCGGAGACAATGCCATGCAAAAATGTTAAAGATTTTATCCAACTGGCTCTGAAAAATTCAGCTTGTTCTAGACTAATCGTGAGTCATGGAGATGAACAAGACCAAGCCTGAATTGACACCAAGGCATGACACATACAGTGGAAATTGTTGAAACTCAATATTCCATAAATGCAGCACTCTTATTCAGTGATCTCCAGAATTATTGTCACCCTTCATAAAAACGGAGCAAAAAACACCATATATTAAACATATAACATGCTAAATGAACAGCACACTCACAACTAATATTTGGTTTCTATAAGAATGACTACAGCATAGTCCAATAGATTAAATAGTCTAATCTATTGCTATATTTAACAGTGCATATTAAGTTATTTTGGGGGTTTTTTATTGTTGTTTTTTTTGTGCAAAAATGATCTTAATTAATTGAACCTGTCTTTAATTTCCTAATTTCTTTATATATTAAATACATGCACATGAAATACATATTGTTTACTTAGTATGTTTATTTATTCATTTTGACCTTAAATCGATTTTCTTAAATGTATTGCATGACAGATAGATAGATAGATGATAGATAGATAGGCAGATAGATAGATAGATAGATAGATAGATAGATAGATAGATAGATAGATAGATAGATAGATGAGATCTGGCATTCAGGTTTTTAGTGCATTTTTTGTGTAAGTTCAGCATTGCATTAAGCACCTTATATCTGTATATGGAGACTGATATGAATTTGGGCTTCGTCTACTATTTTTGAAATGCATCATGTCCCTAAAAGGCCCCTCCAATTAGGGTTAGTCAATTTCACTAGTGACTCTTCTGCCTGTCTAAACTGCAGTATTTCTTTGTTTTGCCTTGAAATTTGACTAAAATGTTCTCTCTGTCAAGCACAACATCAGACAGTGGGACATTCCAGAGCTGTACATCATGATTGTCATCATGTTTGATTAAATAGAACATCTAAATGTTTATTAGGGTTCATGATTTGTCGACCTGTCATGAGCTGCACCTCAAGGCAATGATAATGCATTCTCCAGGAGTGATTGATAGATGATTTACAGCATGTGCGGTCTTCAACTGTATGATGCCTCATGCAAAGGTGAGTTATAGAGTCTGTGCAGGGTGTTGACTAAAAAACATCACAGAGAAAGAACTTCATCAGACACACTAATCCTAGGTTGTAACCTAGAAAGATTTAGATGCGTCAAAACATGTTACACTGAAGTGCTGTTGGACTGAGGAGAGAAGAAGCGCAATGTTTTTCTTCACTCGGGTTCTTGGCACAGGCGAGAAGTCTATAGTTTGTGTCTGGAATTTTCAAATGTTAAAATAAGCATCTCGCTGTACCGTATTGGCTGCCAAGCTGCTCGTGGTTCCCAGACGGATTAACACAACGACACCACCACATTACCACAAGATTACAGAAACTTTCCCACTTTCTGCAATAATCACACAAGTGAGCTTTGCAGCATATAACCTGCTGTCTACACATTCAGCAGAGCTCATGAACTCAAGATCTCAAGGTCACTGCATTGTACAATGTGATTCTTAAAATACTTATTTTTTAAACTTAAAATTTGATTTAAAGTAAGTAGTTCGAGATCGCAATGCAAATCACAGGTTTATATTATAATAGGCTTAGACGTTATTGTTTCTCATTTTTGGAAGGAGTCTCCAGTGTCAGCATTTACAAAAAGCTCAACAAAGGCTGTATTTGATCACGAGGTTCAATCACTTTGGTGTGAGTAAGAACATAAGTGAAATGGTCTATAAAAATCTTGTTGAAAGTATTTAAACTTTTAACATGACCTCGTGGTATGGAACTTTAAGCGTTAAAAACAGGGTCAAGCTGTCCAAGATTGTAAATGAAGCCAGTAAGATAATCTGCATGACACAGAGACGTCTGAATAATCTATACACATGTAAAGTCAAGCAAAAGGCTTTAGTGATAGTAGATAGATGTGTCTCGCCCTCTTCATGGTGAGTTTCACCTGTTGCCATCAGGGAGGCCTTATAGGCAACCACGTGCAATGAAGAATGTTTAACAGTTATCTTTTGTGCCTAATCCTGTTAAAATTTTAAATGCAAGTGACTGGTGATGTTTGTCTTGTCTTGTATGCTTTTGATGCATATTTATATATTGTTTGTGATGTATTGTACAGTGAAGATAGAGACAATTTTCCACAACGTGGATAATAAAGTAAACTAACTAACTAACATGAATGATAACAGGATATAACTTATTTTGTGGACATTCCACAGCATCGAACATAACAAGGAACAGATCAACAAAAAAGTAAGACCCGTCATTTTTTAATAAATAAAAATTTGTAATTGTTGGCAAATTGCTGTGATATAAGAGAAATATAACACTTCTGAAAGCACTCTTATAGGAACAGAATTAACTTTATGGTGGTAAGGTACTCTATCACACCACCCCATCGTTGGTTATTTTCCTATAACAGCACCGTCTATCGTGTTTAATTCCTTTTATATTGCTCAATTTATCCATTTATTCCTTATCTATTACTCATTTTATTTATCTATCAGTTGTTCAATAAAAGTGTGACACTATAAAAGCCATTTTGAGAGGTTACTGCAAAAAAAACCATTATGGCATAGCAATAACTTCAAATAATTCTCAATATAAGCAAATTCTTTTCTGATTAGAGACTATACCATTTACGAATCTTGGTTAATCAATAAAGGCTGAAATGCAACTCCAGTGCCATAGTGCTCATTCTGGCCTTAGTATCAGCATTTGGTATTTCATAGAAATGTAGTCACTTACTCTAAACTGAAGCTTTGTAACGTTTCACACAAGTTGAATCAGGTGAAAACCATGTAGGCCTTACTAGTAGAGAGTCCATGGAAAATATCAAGGAACGTATTTCCCGTATGCCCGATCACTGGCCCCTATTTTGCCATTTGACTCTTGTGGAAAATCAAGAAATAATACACATGGCTTTAACCGAGCCCTGGTCCCACAGCATTGGTTTATGAAGCTGATGTCACCTTTTATAAGAGTGAAACTCATAGTGCTACAGGTTCTGCACCATAAAATGCGACTCAAGCCACCAATCTCTGTGGTCAGTTTGTTTGGAAATGTTACGGGCATACAAGGTTTTTGCTTAGCCACACATGTTTTTTAAAAGATCATTGAAATAAACTATTAGGTCCTGCACCATTAAACAGTATATGAGAGTATTAATAAATGGTTGGAAAAATTACGTGGTCTAGATTAGACTTTTTTTTATAAAGGGGAATAGCATTGTGTCATATTAATCATTAAAGAGTAGAATAACTCTGTTGAGGAATTGAAGGTGGGAAAGACAGGAACCCACCACGAATAGAAACCTCTTAACCCTCTCTAATATAGCGATCAGCTGCACATGACGTTTACATGTGTGTAGTAGTGTGTTAGTGGGTCTAAAGGTATAAAATGGAGTTGTCCAATGTGGGCCATAAAGTGTATTCCTGAAAGCTCTGGGATTTTTATGAGTGGTTTAAAGTGGTAGGTTTTTAACCGAAATGCCTGAGAGACATGTTGCCTTGTTGGGCTTTACCTCATTAAGTCCAATCCGTAGCCAGGAAATAGATCGTCTATTGTAAATTCACATTAAGAACAGTTTATAGGGATTCCTTATGAGCAAAACAGAAAGAAAAACAGGATTTGAACAGCAAAGCGAAATTGCTGCCTGTTATCTCTGAGTAAAAGGATTAGTTTACATATGTTTCCAAGCATAATTTCTAACAAACTAAACCATTTGTTATAAAGTAAAAGTATGACAATTATATGCAGTAGCATGAAGATACCAGTAAATAGGGCTGCAAGACATGAGTCTGTCGTGAAATGTTTTCTACATTGACTTGGACTTGTCTTTGTGTTATTGTCATTTGCATTTGGACTTATCTAGGTTTTTGGCATTACTCTCACTAAATAGGTTTTTGATCTCATACGAAAGCTTGTAAAAAATAATTTCTTTGCATGCATAAAGTTTGAAAAGAAGTGCTTCATTTGTCTAGAAAACATAGCCTAGTATTTGGTGGAATGCATGAAAGAAGTCAAATAGTTGAAGGCTTAAAAGATTTGGCCTTGAAAAGGATTTGGTGATTTTTGGTCTCAATCTTGATTCATTCTTAGTTTCATTTGACCTCGATCTTGACTTGGCTTAAGCCCCTTAAGACTCGGTCTTGACTCGGTCAGGACTCTGATATTCCTGGTCTTGGACTTGACAATGGTGGTCTTGACTACAGCCCTACTTGTAAATGTTCATTTGGGCAGTGGTGGCTTGGTGGTTAAGGCTCTGGGTTACTGATCGGAAGGTCGGTGGTTCAAGCCCCAGTACTGCCAAGCTGCCACTGTTGGGCCCTTGAGCAAAACTCTCTGGGTTAAGGGGTGCTGTATCATGGCTGACGCTCCGCTGTGACCCCAGCTTCCTAACATGCTGGGTATGTGAAGAAAAGAATTTCACCGTTGTATTTATGTATTTATACATATGTATAAATATGCATATGTGATAAATGAAGACTCATTATTATTCAGTAAGAAATAAAAGCTTCAGAATGTGCTGTTACAGGAATATAATTAATGACAGGGTAGTGCGGTGTGGCCGAATGCAACGCACAGTTAGTAATCTGCAAAAAAAAAAAGTAATCTCAGCATGTGAAAATATCTTGCAAATAGTCAAATTTATCTAGCATTTCTTATTATAAGATTACAGTAAACCAAATATGAGGTCATTAAACCTATTTCTGGACATTATTGTGCATTTCAAGCTTGTAGTTTTCTTATTCTGCTGGCAGATAATTTTGCTTCCTTCTACAAATAAATGCTTAAAATGAGCAAAATTATCTACAAAAAAAAACTACAGTATTTCTAGCTTGAAATGAATACAAATGGCTTTAAATAAGTTTAATAATCTTATATTTGGTTTACTGTAATCTTATAATAAAAAAAAATAAGATAAATTAGACTATATTCAAGGTATTTCCACTCGCTAAGATGTCCCTTTTTTGCAGTGTATCAACACAATAAAGTTTTTTCAATAACAGCACATCCTGAAGTGTTTTACTTCTCTTCTACCACAATAATCTGCCAATGATTGCATTTTATTAATGAGTGTATTAATAATGAAAGAATGGCATCTCTCTCAAGGTAATAAGGCAAAAAAAAAAATGCAGCTTGTCATGTTCCTGAGAAACCACAAAGCACCACTTTCCTTAAGAGATAAACTGTTATTGTTGACACTGGAGAATGCTTCCAAAAATAAATAAACTTCTTGCAGAAAACTTACAATAGAGAGATAATGTATCAGTTCTACAATATTTCATTAAGTAAGTGCATTAATAGAAACCTTGCAGCCAGAACTAGTATCTGAGCTACTGTTATAAAAAGTTAATCAACATGTTTGGACTAATCAGATTCAAGAATTCAACAGTAGTGTGGTATAAATACAAACAGAAATGATTTTGTGGTTAATGTAGAAAAAATGTAAGTGCCAGTGTGTGTTCAGTGCTATGTCATGTTTGCGCATTAGATTAAGCAACAATGTTTGCTGTACAGCATGTATTTTTCATTTTGATGCAAGGGTTATTATAGTCACCTTTTTAAGACAGTGCCTCAGATGTATACAGTATTCAACTGCCTGCCATGTTGGTTCTGTCTATTATCTGGAACAAGCCTTTTGTTCTGTGGTGCATGATGGGATAGGTAAGTGCAAAAGCCCTTATAATGCCACATTTCATTTGCTTGATATATTTAGTCCAGCATTGCATGTTTTTCGTGTATGACATTTGTTCATATTTTCCAGTAGGTCTGGAAAAAGCAACACTTCCACGTGCATGGCTGTGTGTGGGAATCCATATGTATAACACTTCATACAGATCGCTCTGTTTATTTAAGTAACCAGATGCAAGAAATGCATTTGGTACACACAAAGGAAATGTTATGATTTATTTGTTGTTTTACAAAGTTGAATGTTCTGTCTTTGCTTGTATTTTGAAAAAAAAAACACTGTTCAAGTCCAACAGCAACCCAAATAAGAACAATAAAGTTAATCTTGTGGAAAAACTCTTAAAACAAAACGGGACATCTCAGCCTTCGAGAAAACAATTTTTGCCCCGTTTTGACTACAAAAAGCTTAAGCAGATGTTTGAACAACAGTTCAAGAATTAATGAGACACTTTCTAAATGAATGCTGTTTGTTTGGAAAATGTGTCCATTTAAAAGATATTAATACTTTATTGTGACATGGTTGTGTTTGGTTTAGAGAATAGCCACAAATATTTATGACCTTTTCAAGCCATGTTGCACAACCACCAACTTTTGTGTTGACAACGTGGCCAATGATCTGCTCTTTTTTGGAGTATTAATGTATTAAAGCTCCAGTCAAGAGAAGCAAAAATGGTGCCATGGCTGTCTGACTTTCCTAACCAAGTGACTATTAAATTGATCTAGTCTCTGTTGTTGAAGTAGTGAAATTAGGCCTTACAATTGCAGCATTTTTTATTTGGTTAAGTTTTTTTTAAATGCTTTTACTGATGGACAACCTAAAAGGTAGATACTGAAAGGTGTGTCAGTGTTGCATTGTTTACTGTAACATAATTTCAGCCTTAAAACCTTCAGAAAATAAACCATGTACATTGCGGTTCATTTTGCACTGGAGAAAGACTTCACAAGAAACTTCTAAAATCACTGTTTATATGTGTGTGTTCACTGTTATGATGCAGTCTGATGTATTTTTGGCTTCCACCCCCGCTTTCCTCAATGACTGGACCACCATGCTTCCTGTCTCTCAGACCTGTCTTCACTGTCCTCTGAGTCACTGTGCTGAACAAACCTTGTGTTCCTCATCAGAGGGTTAAGTGTAAGGATGTAAGGGTAACTGTAAGGCTTACAACACATGTTTAAAGAGAAGTTTGTTCATAATCTTGTCTACAAAGATATCAACTTTATCTGATTTAGAATTGCTAGGAATGATGGTGTGCAGGTTGTCTCTGGTATTTAGAGCAGAGATTTTGAGGGAATAATGTCATATGACTGTTATACTGCTACACTACATTACACTGACAAACCCAAAACTTAATCATTTCTAACCATGAACTTTTTTTAGATTAAATAATTACGTTAATTGGCAGCAGGTCAGTAACATGATATAGAAATAGTATCCTAGAGATGCAGAGTCTCTCAGAAGTAAAGATGGGATGGAATCTGGATGGAAGCATATGTTGTTCTAAAACCTGCATATACCTTTCAGCTTTGATGCTGCCTTTCCAGATGTGCAAGCTGCCCATTCCATAGGGCACTACTGCACCTCCATACCATCAGAGATGCAGGCTTTTGAACTGAGTGCTGATAAAAATTAAAAAAAAGCCGGATGGTCCCTCTCCTCTTTAGTTTAGAGGATGCGGTGTCCATGGTTTCCAAAAAGAATTTTGATTCGTCTGACCACAGAACAGTTTTCCACTTTGCCTCAGTCCATTTTAAATGAGCTTTGGCCCAGAGAAGACGGCAGCGTTTCTGGATCATGTAAACATACGGCTTCTTCTTTGCATGATAGAGCTTTAACCAGCATTTGAACTGTGTTCATAGACAATGAGTTCCGGAGGTGTTTCTGAGCCCATGCAGTGATTTCCATTACAGAGTCATGCCTGTTTTTAATGCAGTGCCGCCTGAGCGCCCCGCTGATCACAGGCATGCAATATTGATTTTCACCCTTGTCCCTTGCGCGCAGAGATTTCTTCAGATTCTTTGAATCTTCTGATGATATTATATACTGTAGATGATGAGACATTCATAGTCTTCACAATTTTACATTGAGGAACATTATTCTGAAATTGTTCCATAAATTGTAGATGCAGTTTATCACAGATTGGGGAACCTCTGCCCATCTTTACTTCTGAAAGACTCTGCCTCTCTAAGATACTCTTTTTATCCCCAATCATGTTACTGACCTGTTGGAAATTAACCTCCAGCTGTTTCTTTTTAGTAACAATTACGTTTCCAGCATTACTTTTCAAAACTTTTTTTTAGACGTGTTGCGGCCATCAAATTGAAAATTACCTTATTTTTTCCTTAAAATTGTACATTTACTCAGTTTAAACATTTGATGTGTTTTCTATGTTCTGTTGTGAATAACATATGGGTTTTGAGATTTGCAGTCTGCATTCTGTTTTTATTGACATTTTACACAGTGTCCCAACTTTTTTGGAATTGGGTTTGTATGCTGCCTTCGAAAACCGCCTCAAGCCAAGACAGAGAGACATCAAGGTAGTTGATAGGCCACATTTAAAGTGTTGTTGTTGTCTTGGCAAGCCCTCAGTCAGCTGGTTTCTGTATCCAGGCCAACAGTAATTTGTTCATGGAACCAAACAGATTCAGGGTGAGTTGTAAAAGGACAGTGTTTTTTTTTCTTCTTCTTTTTTTTCATTAACAAGGTGGCAGTAGTTCATTTTGAACCATGCTTTTATATTATAAAAAATGTAGGTTAGTGACTGTGATGATTCATGGTTCAAGGTTTGTTGGCTAAAAATACCCAAGAAGGACAGATTAAAATAATTGAACATATGCTTTTTAATAATAAATAATTTGTAACTGCCTGGTAAATGTAACAAACTAGCAGTGTCTTGATGTTACATTAGCTACCTAACATTGCAGTGAGGGGCTCACTGCTGATTAGCACCATAAAATGACTAAGTATAGCTAGCTAGAATTACAGTAAGAGGTTGTCTTATTAGTTAGGTATAAATACCTAAAAAGCTAAACCCGGTACCTAACTACTAGCATGCTATAAAACTGTTATTCAATAATAACCATCAGATTGTGAAGCAATCCCTGTAATAAATATTAGCTGAATAACCTAAAGAGCTTAACAATGAAACTTAGACAGGTCCTTTTATAGACATGCTATCAGGGAAGTCAACTGTGGTCACCAGAAGGACAAAATCATTCCATTCCAGCACTGAAATACTGGACAGAAACCAAGAACAGATCAGGACCATGAGGGTATTTACTTGCTACAATGTGAGCAACTGAAATTATTTGTTTGTTTGTCATTACAATAAGACACAGTGCTGGAAAGATTATTACTGAAGAAATTACTGAATTAAAGGATAGAAAACAAGGCTTTAACTAGCAATTGCAAATAAAAAATGAGTATGAGCTACATTACTCATGCTAATGCTAATATAATGTTCTTTCAGCTGCTAAACCAACAGAATAAGAGCTTAAAGCAATACAATTTTCTAGTTGCATTGCATTTAATTAATGATATATTTTGTACCGTGTATATACAGTGATGGATTTGCCTTTGGATGGTTCTCAAAGCCGGAGGCAAAACTTGTAAAAACCCTTCACGGTTATTATTTTATGCCGTTCATTAGTAAACTCCCACGTCTGATTATGTCATGGTTTGGCTCACAAACTGGAGGAAATAGGGGCCTTTAAACAGACTTTAAAAATCTTCTTGAATTATATTTAGACTAATTGACTGATGATTGTGCTGCTGTACTGATCTTCTAGGCTCATCTGTTATAATGCTGGGTAAGGTTGGGTGATGGCTGGTTAAGGTACTGTTTAAAAAGCAACCTGTAAAGCAAACCAGAATTTGCCTTTCAAACTGCACTTATTATGTTAGGGACACTGTTGTGTAGTTTTCTAAGGGCTGGTAGGTTGTTCCAGGCTTCTTTAAGAACTTGCTACAGCTGTTCAAGTCTCTGCAGCTGTCCCAGATGACCTTGAATCTCTGCTGCTATCCCAAATATCCCATTACTTAATGTAAAAACTTTATCAAACAAATTTGTAAAACTTTCACAGTACCGTGTACTAAGGCAACAGAAAATACTGCCTACTCAACTCTAGCAATATTTAAAAAGAAAGTAAAACATATTCCACATCTTAGTGATTCAAAAAAAGAAAAAAATTTGATGCCTAAGCACAAACCAAACACACAAGAGTAATTTGTTCATTTCTTCAAAAACTCTTGAACCATTCCTAAAGACTGGATTCTTTTAATCCAGTGGCTGTCATTGTGCCATGGTGTACAAAAGAAAAAAAAAGCATATACACGGGAACATAAAAAGCCAAAAGAATAGAATACAATGCATTAGAATAAAATACAATACAACACAACACAATCAGAATCCAACCTTCAACAACATGTACACAAAATATCAGACACTCCGTATCCTGTGGGTATCCGAAGTTGAGACTACATTGAACACTTCAGGTAAAGTTTAGCGATTAGCAATTTCATGTTACCAGTATAATGGTCTTGAAGTATAGTATGTGTAGCATTTGTTACCTCATTTTCTTTCATTGCCTGGGAAGTGAGGTGTATAGTGAAATATTTAGGCAAAAATTAAGTCAACAAAATATCAGTCAACCTTGAAGCAGGATGGCATAAACACTGACACTGAAACAAATGCTTGATTGAGTGTTGTATGGCATAGGCCATAACACATCATTCTGCACACATCAGAAGAGGAAGCAGGATTTTGTGGTCAGCCATAGTGTCATCATTTAAAAACAAATACTGTAGAGGAAACTATGAGCCAGCCGCCAATGGTGTCTGCCATCAGATTTTCCATATTTCATCAAAGATTACAGCTAACAGGTTGTTCTTCAATTGTGTCTGTCTGTGTGTATGTGTGTGTGTGTGTGTGTGTGTGTGTAGTGGTAGAGATCAGCAGACAGTTTCATAGAAAGGGGAGTCAAGGCAGACTATGAACACATTCAAAGCATTTAAGAGGAGCAGCAGTCAGTGTTGCCATCTTAGAGACTTTTCACTACAATTTTAGATCTCTTTAGCAGCTTTATTCCAAAAAGAAATCAGCAGCAGCTCTAGAGACTTATTTAGAGACTTGTATTCAATTTAAGAGAGCAGGTTTGCTTGACTCACCACCAGCTCCCATCAACCAATCACTGATCACCATTGTTCCCAATGACCAATCACTGAACACCATCATTCCCATCGACATATCACTTTTCACCATTGTTTTCAATGGCCAATCACTGATCGCCATTGTTCCCAAAAAGCAATCACTAATCACCATCATTCCCAGTGACAAATCACTGATCATCATCATTCCCAATGGTAAATCACTGATCACCATCATTCTCAATGGTCAATCACTGATCACCACTGTTACCATTGACCAATCACTGATCACCATCATTCCGATTGACATATCACTGATTACCATTGTTCCCAACTAGCAGTTACTAATCACCATCATTCCCAGTGACAAATCACTGATCATCATCGTTCCCAATGGCCAATCACTGATCACCATCATTCCCAACATGCAATCACTAATCGCCATCATTCCAATGACCAATCACTGACTACTATCATTCCCAATAACCAATCACTTATTACTATTGTTCCCAATGACCAATCACTGACCAAACTCTCCTCTTGTATATATTTAATTGTAATAAAAGCAAGTTATTTCATCTGTAAATAACTGTTTCCTTCATGTCTATTTCTGACTACTTACTACGAGTGCTTCTTTTTGTCTGTGTTCCTGACCAAACTTAGAAGTATTTTGTTTTTTTAATGCATAAAAGGTTAGTTTGTGATGACCAAATAACATTTTGGACATTTAGAATTTCTTTTCGTAATTCATGTGTACACTCCAAGCCAAAAGCTTGAAATAATCATGAAAGTGATGAATGTCTAAATAAGGTGTTAAATTAGACGTTTGTAAGGAATATACAGCCTTGAAGACTTGTCCTAATACAGAAGATCACTAGTCCATCATTGCAAATCAGTGTAAAATTATTCTTGGGCAAAATACATTTCAAAAATGTTAACTTAATTGACTCCATTGTAAAACTTTTACAAAGTTTTATAAATTACTGGCTGTGTCCATAATTGTGCTGTGCTTTATGTGCATATTTGTGTGTGAATGTAGATAAAATGCAACATGAAATTTAACAGTTTCCCCTGTTAGAAGCTGTGGATGACAGCAGAAAGACGTTTTTGGATTTGGGATTAGTGGGTGTAATATGGAGGGCCTACAAAATATTAAGCCTTAACAAGCTTTCTGTTAAAAGATGCGTTAAATTCCCTCTGACATTTTTCTGTTGAGGAAAGACTGTAAATTGAGGCTTGGAGTTTAAAGGTAGTGTTAAAATTCTGGTTTTGACGTGTGTAAAAAAATATGCACTCATTATTTTATAAATAAATGTATTTATTTTGGGGTGTATTTATTTTAAGTTTTATATTTCATATAAAATGCATGTGAAAAAATAAGTACACCCCATGGAAATTGTTGGCTTTTTTGACATATATGGACAAGCAAACATTTGATCATCTTTGAAACAGTGCCTGCTAATAAAGTTGATATACTTGAACAAAACCACAAGGAAAATGAGCTTTTTCAATCATATATTCAATGGAAATATCAATACATGTGATATTCGTCTGTGGAAAAAGTAAGTACTCCATTGGCCTCAGAAGCTAGTATTGCCCCCTTTAGCAGAAATAACTTCTTGTAGTCATTGGTGGACAATTATGCAAAAATTCCTTGCTGGAATTTTTGGCCACTCTTCCATGCAATATTCTTTCAGTTGGAAGATATTTGAGGGTTTTCTTGCATGTACTACACGTTTCAAATCCCCCCATAACATTTCAATATGGTTCAAATCCAGGCTTTGACTAGGCCATTCCATAACCCTCCATTTTCTTCTTTCTGAGCCATTCCTTGGTGGATTTGCTAGAGTGTTGAAAGGTCCACTTTTGGTTCCACTTAAAACTTCGGACAGATGGCCTCACATTATATTCAAGAATTCTTTGATATGATGCAGAATTCATATTTGAATCAATGAATGCAAGCTGTCCATTCCCTGAGGCAGTGAAGCAACCCCAAACCATAACATTTCCACCACCGTGCTTCACAGTTGGTTTGAGGTGCTTCTCCTGAAAAGCTGTCTTTGGTCAGAGCCAAACATGTCTGCTGTTACTGTGGCCAAACAACTCTATCTTTGATTCGTCTGTCCAGAGTGTATTACTACAAAAGGCCTGGTCTTTGCCTATATGCTCATTGGCAAACTGTAGTCTTGCAAAGGCTTTTTCCTGTCACTCCTCCCATGCAGGTCAAATTTGTGCAATCTCTTTCTGATTGTAGACGCGTGTACTTTGACACCTACAATTGCAAGACTTACTAGCAAATCCAGTGATTAAATTTTGGGGTTCTTGGAGACTTCTTTTTGCATCAGATGGTCTGCTCTTGGGCTGAATTTGCTGGGACGTCTAGTCCTTTCAAATTGGCAGTCAATTGAAATCTGTGCTATTTGTGGATTACTGTCCTTACAGTGGAATGATGTATTTCAAATAATTTGGAGATCTTTTTAAATCTCTTGCCAGACTCCTAGACATCCATAGCCATTTTTTTTTTCTGAAGGCCTTACAGAACTCTTTGGATCTTGGCATAATGACACCACACACCTCAATAACAAAGGGAACACCAGACACTAGATATTAGTATGGTATAAATATGACTATATTAGTCTTGTTACACCTATTTCCTATAAGCCCAGACATATGAAGTTAAAAATTATTTAAGTTCCAGCAAAATCATGGTTTAGCATTGTCTTATACAATATAAATAGTTGATTTATACATGCAAAACATGATGTCTTTATAAAAAGCAGGAGTTTACTCCCTTTAGACAACACCTTAGCACATATAAACAGATCTTAGCCTCAACCCATATGTACTGTTTGCTCTGCACAACTATCCTCTTCTTTGTCTCAGCCCAATTAGAGAGATGTAGCTTCAAGCATCAGAGTGATGCCGCACCAGAGCTCCGTGCCAGGTTTTCCCCAGACAGCTTGCAGCCATACATTCCCAACACATTCAAATAATTACTACTTTACCTCTCTCATGAATTGTCCATTAACTGCAATGATACTATAGGTATAACTTTAGGAATTCAAGCATATACATTTCAGCACAACTCTTATGATGCCTCATAAAAATTTGCCATAGGCAACACAGTGTGTAAACCAGTAAGCACCTGAATATCTAAAACTAGATATAGATATATAGCGAAACAGAGCCACCATCATTTACAATTTATCATGTTGCTGACTCCACTACCAGATTAAATCTGATTATAAGGATTACTTCAGGTTTACTGAAAGAGCCTATGGAAAGGGTGTAACAGTAACCAGGTAGCAAAAATAGGCATGGGCTTAACTATTTAAACAGTGCAAAGCTGCTGTTTCCTAAAACAGTAATTGCTCAGACGCAGCTCAGGAAATGCAGCCAAATTAAAGGATTATGGAGAAGTGTGATCACATTTCAAAAAGTCTAACTATCTAAACAGATAGAAACACACAGCAAATATGGGAACTCTAATGTAACTAAATGTTCTCAATTATATTTACTTTTTTGAATAGATATTTAAATTCACCTGAGTGTTTGTGAACTCTATGCTGGTCAACCATGACTTCATGTTTCACTGGGGTATAAATATGAGGTGACACAAAGGCCAAATTCCCTTAGTCTTTCATTAACATCAGGAAGATTACAGAATACACAAAGCAAATAAGACCGAAGAGTGTTGTCTAAAATCATACAATGGCTATAAAAGTAGTGTGAAACACCCACATTCACTGTTAGGGCAATAAGGGAGAGCTGTAATGAAAGTCTGGAAGAGAACACAAGTGCACTTTCCCTCCATGTACATTGGGAAATTATGTTAGAGAGGCAAAAATTTCACAAAAGATCATTGCATTTTGGGGTTACCAAGTCACTAAATCAACAATTAGACACCACTGCCTAGTCAAGAAAGCCTTTCTTTTTCATCTAAATACAAACACAAGCACTCGGATTTCACTCACTGTAACTTAACTTAGTTGGAACTGGATTGTATGGTTAGATGAGACAACAAAGCTTTTTGTCAACACATATTCAAGGTGGATTTAGCATTAAAAGAAGGATGGTTATACAAAAAAAATTAACCTAAGACCCGCTGTTAAGTATGGTGGCGGATCTGTGATGTTGTGGGACTGTTTGTCCTCGAAGATAATGCCAAGATTTCCTTTAAGATACATGGCATCATGAAGTATCAGGAGATTTTTAATGAAAATCTGGCTACCTCTACAACTGGATTATGATTGGATCTTTCAGGATCTTTCAGGAGGACAATGATCCAAGACATACATCCAAATCAACACAAAAAAAAGATTCCATCAAAATTTTGACATGGTCATTCCAGACATGACCTAAACCCCAATGAAAACATTGCGGTGAGATGAAGAGGAAGTGGTTTTGAGTTTAAATCACAATACTGTCAAGTTGACACTGTAGGTTCCTTGAGCAAGAACCTTAACCCATAACTGCTCAGTTGTATCCTGTCTCAGCTGTTGTTTTGGATAAAAGTCTCAGCCAAAGGAACAAATGCAAGAACAATAGCAAAAGGAGGGTCGACAAGAAGGGACCCAGAACCCTTTCTCTGAATTCTCCAAACTAATCACGCATTATAGAAGACTCAGTGCTGTTTTATTGGCGAAAGGAGGTTGCACAAAGTGCTAAATACAGGTGTGTAAAAAAATCGTGACACCTTATTGCACACAGTGATACTCAAAAGCATGAATAAAGAAAAGTTTAAATGTTTCATGGACAATGCAACTACAATGTTTCAAAGAAACTGACTAATCTTAACTTTGTGTTCTGGAGTGTGTGAGGGAAATTCCATAGCTGTGGCCATATCAGGGCTACTCAGATGCTCGGAAGCCATCAGACACACTGGTCTTACCAGAAAACTATTCACAGACTGTACATATTCATACATTTTCCATTCAGGAAATTTGTGGTAGCATGGTAGGTCAACGCTTTGAGTGTGTTCAAATTTAAGTCCTTTTATATCAGCCAATAAATGCTTGCACTGCCAATTTAAATGCATGACAATGCTCATTTTAGGTTACTTTTTATATAATATTGTACTGTAAATGACTGTACATAAATGTTTTAGTGGATGCGGTTCATATCAGGCTGGGCAGTAAAAGTCCAATTAAACATAACTACAAGACGTTGGTTTTCACTGAGGTTAAATGATTATCATTGAAAATACCGGGTAATGAATTTACCACCAAGCAAAATACTGGGAATAGAAGTCATAATATGGTGGCTATCAGCAGCCAATGGAACAATAGAGAAATTATAAAAGGAAAATTTTATGAAATAGTTATGGTCAGCTGGTTAACACACAGAAAATATAAGTAGGAAAATCTTTAGTAAGGGATATATTAGGAGCGAAGTTTTCTGACTAAAATCATACTGTAAGTTATGTAAATGTTGTATTAAAGTTTATATAAAATGCACGTTAGCATTACTGAGTAATGTTAAGCGTAGATTTAGGGATAAGCAAATTTGATTGATTTATAGCTGGTAATGGTTTCCTGTCACACAATAATATTCTTCTTAGTCTTTCCTAATTTGCAATCTGTTATTTATCAGTATTTATACCACAGCTCTGCTCTGCTGTATCCTCAATTCTGATTGGTCAGAACATTTTGGTTTCTTTTCTATACCACCAATATTGGCAGCTTTAATTCAAATCTCAGGTTTATGTTAATGTACTCATTCTGATGTGTTATATGGTGGACGATCCACATAAACAGATTGAAAACATTTATAATCATTGATATGGTGAAGTTTTCTGTGAGGATATGTTTATTTAACACTTCCAGACAGAGTTTCCAGTGTCAGACCTTTGTAACAATCAGGGCTAATGTTATTTCTTTAGGTTTTCCACCACAGGAAAGTGGAATTTGTGATTTCTCAGTAACATGACAAGGGCTTTTTTTATCCTATTAACTTAATGTAAGAGAAAAAAGGGAAGCTGGAAAGGGAACGACTATTTGAAGCTCCTAAACATGTGATAACAAGAACTAACTTCTTTCATAGATGTTCTACAATGTTATACTATACTATTTATGAATAAAAAGTGTGATATGTCTCTTAATTATGTTGCTTTGTTGCTATATTGCTTAAATAAATAGAAATTGTATAGTAATTGATGCCAAATTGCTGTTGTGTAAGAGAAATAAAACACTTCAGGACATGCTTTATTCAACTTTGGGGTGGTATCAGTAATTCTGCTTTGTGTTGGGTTGCATCACACACCCCTGTCAAAAATAATTTTCATATGGCAGCAAAGCCTGGTGTTTTATTAGTTTTGCATATTATAACTAATAAAGTATTAGTTATATACAAAGATGCTTTGTATTCATGGAAAACTGTGTATGTTCATAGATTAATATATACTATATGGCCAAAGGTTTGTGGACACCTGACCATCACACTCATATGTGCTTTTTGACCATCCCATTCCAGATTTAGCCTGACTGTGTGAATGTGTGCACATGCATACACACACACACACACACACACACACACACACACACACACACACACAGTTACAACTAGGGGCAATTTATCACAGCCAATCCACCTATTGACATGTTTTTGGGATGTGGGAGGAAATCGGAGAACCCAGAGGCACATGAGGACATGTACATGGGCATGTGGGATAACCTACAATCTTGTGCGCAGCAGGCTGGGAGATGAGTGGAAAACGGCCTTTAGCACCACCTCTGGTCATTTTGAGGACTGAGTAATGCCATAATTTTGACACCAGCAGTGTTTCAGTGTCTCATTAATGACATGCTGAGACAAAAGTTGGGGAAGTATGCTACATTGATGATATTCTGATCTATTCCCCTGATGAGACCACCCACATGCAGCACATCAAATGAGTCCTGTCGCAGATACTCAAACACTAAAGGAATGTAAATTCCATATGCACATGTGCACTTCCTAGGCTATTTCATAGGACCAAAGGGGTTCTTATGGACCAGGACAAGGTTTCAGCTATAAGCAATTGGCCTGTCCCCACCAACATCAAGGAACTACAGAGATTCCTGGGATTTGCTAACTTCGAAGGGGCTTCAGCAGCATTGCGGATCCAGCAACAACGGACAGCTGGTTCCAGCAGAGTGAGCAGGTGTGAGAACAGGCCCACTAACATCTAGAGCATGCGGCCCAAGCAAACAAGAACTTTGCAGATAGATGGTATGGAGAGACATCCAGCTATGAACCAGGTGACCAGGTTTGGCTTTCATCCAGAGACCTATGGCTCACAGTGGGAAGCCAAAAACCGATACAGACCGATACACTGGCTTCGTCTACAGAGAATTTGTTGTTTATTCTCTGTACTGTCCTACAGAGAATAAACAACCTCATCTTCAAGATGGAATTACCATGCCTCAGTTGCCTAGCCCCATCCTTCCATGTTTCCCCCCTCAAATCAGTCACTCCGGGTCCCCTTGCAGAGGGCAATCCCCCTCCACCCCCAGCACCCCTGGACATTGAAGGTGATCCGACCTGCTCCACAAAAGAGATACTGGATTAATGACGTTGAGATGGTAAATTGCATCTGTATCAGTATCTGATTGACTGGGAGGGCTATGGCCCCAAAGACTATGGGTGCCAGCCCATGATATACTCAACCCCCTACTGTGTTGGAACCTTCATGCACACCACTCCAATCATCCAGGTCCACATCCTAGGGGGATGCCTAGGAGAAGAATCACTCCCCGAGGTAGTGCTCCGGGCTGGGGGTTCTGTCATGTTGAATTGGCACCCAACTACACTTTTCCAGAACTACAAACATGGCTGCTGTGATCTACAACATGCAGACTCCCACACAGTCACACTCACCAGATTACTAAATACAGCACACACACTTGGACTCAATCACAATCACTACCATTTTCACAGTACAAGTAGACTTATCATTGCGAAGTATACACTCTGTGTCATTGTGCCAGTCGATACCAACCCCTGATTCATTGTTTGCTTACCTGGTTTGATCTTGTTATTTCTGTTTTGCTCTTGCCTGCCCTTGTTTATGTTATTTGCACATCGCCGGACCCTTGCTTGTTTTTTAACCATGTTTCTGCATTACGTCTTTTTCCTGTTTGCCACGCTTAATAAAACCACTGAGTACCTGCACTTTCTTCGTCAACTGTTTCCCGGCACACTGATGATGGAAAGAAGCCATCCTGCAGATTCAGTCAGCTTCTGCAGATTTGCACACTGTTCTAATTTCAATGTGTGGGCATGCTTAAAGGTCACCATCCAACTGCTGCAAGTAAACTTAACTTGCTCTTTTCATGTCACTCATTAACACACTTTCTAACAGAGAAAACAGATGTGTGGGGTATGCTCCTTCCAGAAGTGACATGAAATCGTGCCACAAGCAAAAACATCCGTGAAATTATTATTTAACAATGCTTTGTTTCAGAAGCTGTGCAGGGCTCCTTATTTCCAAAAGATATTTTAGATACTTGTAAACAGAGATGCATGGAACCTTATACTCTTGTAAAAATGTATCTTCAAGCTAAATTTTTCTGTTGCTGAACCTCACAGGTTGTTGCAAAACAAATTAGAGAATGTGCCCTTGAAAGCAATATGTGTCCATTTTATGTTTTCCATGTAATTCATTGAAGGATGTAACAAAGCTGATTTTTTTGTTGTTGTTGTTTCACGATGCTTAACAAGCATATATGAAAATGTTATGAAAGAAGAGAATATTTGCTCTGAAATATCTGAAATACTGCATAATATATATATACACACACACACACAACGTAAAACATAGAGAATACTCTGTTCTCTCTGGCCTTTCTGGAACATTTGAGGCCATTCTGTTACATTTAGATAGTGTTGCACCCTCTGAAAGGATCAGGACGATGACAACCATTTGAGTTTTTGTCTGTCTATTTGCCCCAGTTTCCATTCCATTCTGTAACAAATTTGAGGCTAACCTTGAACAACAAATCCTTTTTTTTTTTTACAGTGCAAATGCAGAGTACACATCCTCTCTCTTTTTTCATTGGCTATTTGCTTATTATCTCTCCCCTTTACATAATAGTGTCATGTACAGGGGAATGGAGACAGATGCAGTTGAAGGTAAACCAGTTTTATTGAGACACAGGTAAACAAATCCAAAATGAGAGTCAAGTTCAGTGTCATTATACAGACAATAGTCGGGCAATTGACAAACAGACTAAATCAGGCTAAGCAGAAATGTGAACGAATAAACTAGAGCAGGAGCATAACTAGATAAACAAACAAAGGTAAAAGACTTGGTAACATCAGACACACAAAGACAATACTTTGTGCATATGCTTTGCGTTCATGTTGTGAATGAGAGTCTCTTTTAAAGGGTCAGTGAGTGTGTGTGGTTGATTGAACACAGATGTGTTCAATCGGAAGCTTGGTGATTGTGAGCGGAGCAGTGAATGTGTGTTCTGGGGAGTGTAGTCTGCGGCGGCCATGTTTGTAGGCCGCAGAGTTTGCTGGGACGTGGAGTTCACAGACTGAGATGACTTTGTGAAAAAAATGAAATATAATAATAATATTACAATGAGATTAATAATGTTATTTCTTCAAGGTCACAACAATAGTGACTTATGTCAAATAGCAGTTTTAGGTTTCAGTGTAAATAATAAAAATAAATCTAAATGTTAAATCTAAAGTGTAAATCAAAATCTTAAATACGAATGTTATATGTTGAGATCTAAATCTTAAATAAAAATCTTAAATGTTGAAATAAATTGGTCGTTAATATGCTAATTGGCCCCGCACTCTCAGAGTGTGCTTTACTCGGAAAACATCCATCTATCCATCCTTCCATTTGCTGTATTGTTTATCCTACAGAGGGTTGCAGGGGAGCCAGGGAATTCAGTGCACAAGACAGGGGACACCCTGGATGAGGTGTCAACCCATTGCAGGGTACAATCACACCCACATTTACACACCCATTCACACACTACAGACAATTTGGAAAATGCCTATCCGCCTACAGTGCATGTTTTTTGGACTGGTGGGAGCAAACCCCTGAAGCACAGGGAGAACATTCCAACTCCACGCCCACAGAGCAGAGGCGAAATTTGAACCTCCAACACTGGAGGTGCGAGGCAAACACACTAACCACTAAGCCACCATGAAAAGAGCAAGTCCGCAGATGGTGGTGTTTTTTTGCTTGTATTCAAGATGCCCATTTGGGATCACAATGTTATCACTACAACTGATATCCCCATAAATTAATCTTCACTATTAAATTAAAGACATTCAGAAGTGACCTACAGACACTGCTCAGAGTACCTGGAAGAAACCTCCAAATTATGCAAACTCCATGCACACAGGCCGGAGGCAGGAATTGAACACTGTAAGCTGTAAGGATCACGGCGTGTAAGGATCATGGTGGTCTAGGTTGTAGTGCGTTGGAGAAGGCTTCTTCAGTCTACAGAAAAAGCCAATAAAACTCAGTATTAATCCCACAACACTCACACACACACACACACACACACACACACACACACACACACACACACACACACACACACATTAGCTCCATCTGAAGGGCTTATATCTAACCTTCTGTGTATTTTAGCACTTTATGTGTCAGACAAAGTGATTAACTCACTGTTTAACAATCACACTCACCGGGCAACTGTGGAAAACTGTATTTCTCATGGACATCGTGTGGCACAGCTTGAATCATTGCTCACAGGGTAGAAAGAACTCATGTAGTGTTCTTTTGACTCCAGTGAAAGTTAAATCAGCACTTGAAGAGTTAACAGTAATGATTTCACTGTGTAGAGCATGTTTATGTCTGTTTAAAGCGCCACAGGGAGACAAAATTATACCACTTACAGAAATTTGAACAGTGTTTGGTTTATGAGCTTCACTTTGTACATAAACCTGCAAACTTGGATTGTCTGCATGTTGCACCAAAGATATGGACAGAAAAACAGCTGTCATTTACCATGTTTTCAGCTTTGAGTTGTTTTCTCATGTCCGGTATCATAGCTGAGATAGAATATGTCTTGAAATTAAATGAAACGTTTTGTTGTTATTTTTTAACAGCCTAAATTTGTATGAGATAAGATCATTTCTGTCCCTTCGTTGATCATAGGTAAAATTAGATACCTAGTATTTTGTTGTTAAAGTCCAATAGATGATAACATTCATCATCTAATTTTATTCATTTTTTACTCCTTCAGCTTGTCAAATTTGCAGTTTATTAAATTAGCCCAGAATTTTATTTATTTATTTATTTATTTATTTATTTATTTATTTTTTACAAAGGAACATATAAAGAATAACCACATGCAATAATTCTGGTAACAAATAATTCAGTTATTTAAAGCTGGTAATAGTAATGTAAAAGAAAACTTTGGGTAACACAAAAAAGTTATTTTTGGCCTTGTATTGATTAAATTACATTTTTCCTCCAGACAGCACTTGACCACGGAAATGCAAAAATTATGGTTGGAGGTTTGTTAAATCATAGAACAGGATGTGGTCTTTCTTTTTTTTTAATTGTTGTTGTACTGCAGTGTTTTGTTCATATTATGTCTACATGATGTACCAGGAATGTCTGTGATACCTTGAATTGTGCAAAGAACAAATGACCTAAATATGAATATGACTCATATGGGGTCCTAACCGATTTGCCTATTTCCTACAAAATATAGAGTGCATTATGGATGTTCTGCATCCCCTAGTCTGCGTCATTTGGATACTAACCTTTTGTAGAGCATTATGGGATAACAGGAGAATGTTGCATATTCCACTATCCTTACCGGTTTTAGACATGCAGCTAGTCAGACTGGAGTATGCATTCACGGACTGAAAGTCATACGAAAACCAAAATGTGGGCAGGATAAATACTTTCTATAGGTTCACAAACATGACAGTGTCTTCCCAGTTTCCTGAGTCATATACTATCCACAAATGGTGGACCACGCACATGTCTAACTACACTTAGAGTGGGTTAAACTGTCACAGGAAGTTCCTCAGACCTAGATTCGATGTTGGTTTGTTACCGCTAGTGCTGGTTTTGCGACTCTGCCCCCGCAGAGATAATTACAGTGCAGTGGAAAAAGCAGAATGACTGACAGCTGTTGTGCCTTCCCTCTGAGAAGGAAGGCACAACAGGAAGAAGGAAGTAGTCTTACATGGTCATGATCAGGTTGATGCCCACAGTGCATGACCTGTCCAGACCTGGGTAGGAAGGACTATCACTATCAAGTCCAAGGACTCCCTCATTCTGTCAAGGCTTTTGAATGTCAATCATTATTTATTCACTAACGCCTATTTGGAAATATGCAACGCACTTTCACTTACATAATCCATGTTCTCAATGGGCTGGAAAAACAGGCAGCATTTTCCCATGTTCTTTACAACCACTCCTAAATTGAAGAGCTGTTGAGCACTTAAATATGGTGTTCAAGAGCTCTTTTTGGTTCCAGTTGACCAACATTTCAAATGCCAAGCCAACATTTTGTAAACATTGGACAGGCATAATGTTTACAGGAATCATAACACCAAGAACTTGTTTTTCAGACAGACCATCTAATTATGTAATAAAGTCATTTCATTCAAGAACTGTTGACGCTCTAAAGTTGAGTCTATCCAAACGCCCTTTTCAATTATCGAAACCACATTAAATAGTCATTATAAAACCCTGGTGCTAAGGCAGTGTTCTCGAATTCAGTGTTCTGAAAGTACTGGGCCCTGAAACCCACAGTTTGCTATTTTGTTTCTTTCGCTCTCCAACATAGTGTTTTACAAAGCAGGATTCCCCTTAAAACGCACATTTTATTATTTTCCTTGTTCTCAGATTTTTGTTTCCATAGAAATTGGCAAATAGGCAACGAGGAAAACATGTTATGTTCTAAATATGGAAATTTTCCATGATGGGGAAACTCCCAGTATTAAATTCTCTATAGACTTCTTCCTTAAAACTGTCATTTTCACAGATGCAGAATTTGATTAGGACTAAAGCTTATGAGTGAAACCAAACTCCGCTCTGCAGGAGGGACACTCTCTTCAACCTGGGTTGAACAAATTTACGTTGAATTTAAATAAATATCTTCACAGCTTATCCTGTGTTGTGTGGTGTGTAAAATCTAATCTTAACCCCTTGATCTATTCACAGGCCACTCGTAAATATTAAAAATGTTCAACCTGTGAACTGCCATACACCATGTTAAGTTACTTTTGCACATGAGATTCAGCATTACTCTTCTACACTAACTATGTACTAAATGTACTAAAGGATGTGCAAGATGAGCTGTATAGTCTTTATGATTATAGCAGCAGTTCTCCAGTTCTACATAGTCTACAGCATCCAGGTGTTTTTATCCATAGAAGCAAAGGTGAGTCCGGGACATTAATCATTTTTGGGAAGTTCAAAACCTAATTGTGTCCATGTGAGACCATCTACAGCAGCAGAGAGTCACAAATGCAGAAGTATGTATGTGGGATTATATTATGGTTAAATATTGTAGGCTTGGGGTTTTGATAATGATTCAGGACAAATAACATGTGTGAACGGTGTCACTTTATCTGGAGTCTCACATTTTAATATCATTTGTTTTTGCATTATAATTTGTATTTTTGTTTAATTGTATACATTTTGCTCGGTTTCCCAGACATTACACTCTGCTTACATTTCAGCAACATGTTTAACAGACATTCCTATTCTTTAAACACAAACTATTTAAATGATTGTTACATGTGTAGGAGAACTCTTAAAATTATGCTTGCATGTATATGAGAGACAATCATTTACATACACTGACTATAGAGGAAATCCTTCAATGCTTTTTGCTGTGGTCTCTCTGTTGTAAAACAAAACTTAAGCTATTAAAGGTTTAAATATAGGAATCTTCCGGCCTTCTTTGGCTTTTTAATAGGATTGTATCTTTTATTTGATGCTATACTTGTTTCAAGTACTGACTATTTTAAGAGGCAGTCATGGAAGGGCTTTCTAACATGCTTTTTTTCCATTTCCTGTGAGAATAGCGAAGCCCATAAAACGTCTGTTTCAGAGACTTTACAAGAGCTTGGAAAAGCATACTGTTTGATGCGAACCTACTACACTGTCTTTTTACTTCTATTGTAGCATATTCGGTACTTATACATGCCCAGTCTTTATTACACGTTAGTTACATTAGTTTGTAGCTCTGTGGCAGTCCTGCAGATTTTTGCGTTCCAAAATATTGTTTATACATGCTGGCTAGGACTTCTTTTTAATCTCTTCAGTTTTGTAGTTTGCTGTTAATGAAGTAATGTGATCATCAGCAAAAAAAATGGCAACTTAAAAAAACATTTTATGTTTCTAGGCTAATAACAATAGAATAGTGAAAAACTCAGCATACAGGACTGATGTATAAGCAGGAACACTTTTAATGGGTGAGCTTATAATCACTTATGATGTGATTGAACATCCCAGTGGCCCCTCCACTTCACACATTCACTTGAACTCCAATTAAACAGGAGTAATTAAGTTAGAAGTGGATACACTACAAAAAAGTGGTGTTTTACATCATTTGATGCATCTGAAGGATTGGAGGACTCGCCACTGAATGGTTTATCAGTAAGAGGCAAGCTGTCTCATTGCAACATTTTAAAAAGCTTATATTGTTTTTATTTGTATGATAAAATTCCATGAAGATGTAAACCAGAAAAGATGACAAAGTTAATATCATCTTGCCAAGCTTCACTGGCAGAGTGCCCAAACCCAAATAGATAACTGTTCACAGATTGCCTGACTATCTACCGTACGCTTTCTGCCTCTACCACTGATTCAGCCCGCAGTGCACAGAATTCAGCAGTCAGGCCATAGAGTGCAAATTCGGGTCAAAGAAGTCTACACAGCCGTGCGTTCCATTGCTGCTCTCACCAGTGGCGGCTTGCCAACTTCCCCTTTGAATCACTTATACCAAATGGATGGAAAGTTTGGGCACCCGTAGTCAGATTATCTGCATCTCTGGGTTTGACCCTTCAGCTAGTGTTCATAAAACCACAGTTACAAACATACAGCAACTGGAATTTCCTTACATTCAAGGTGAACAGGCCAACACCTAAATTAGCTTGCAATCCAGATGTAATCAATGCAAATGACTGCACCAATTTATCTGAGAATTAATTTGCATTTGTATGTAAATGGTAAACGGTCTGCACTTATATAGCACTTTTATCCAAAGCGCTTTACACTGTGTCTCATTCACTCATTCACACACCAATGGTAGCAGAGCTGCCATGCAAGGTGCTAACTTGACATCGGGAGCAACTTGGGGTTCAATGTCTTGCCCAAGGGCACTTTGGTATGTGGAGTCATGTGAATCAAACCACCAACCCTACAATCAGTGGACAACCCGCTCTACCACCTGAGCCAATCCGCTCCTTCACAGGTATCGCTGAACCTCACAGCACCAGGGTTACTGTCTGTGTGGAGTTTCCCCCGGGTTCTCCGATTTCCTCCTGCCTCCCAAAACATGCAAGTAGGTAGTTATGCTATGCGATTAGGTGGATTGGCTAAGATAAATTGCTTCTAGGTGTGAACAAGTTGTGTGAATGTGTGTGTGCATGATGCTCTGCAGTGGAGTGATGTTCCATCCAGGGTGTATTCTCACTTTGCACCTTGTATTCCCAGGATAGGTTCCAACCATGACGAGGATGAAGTGGTTACTGAAAATGAGTGAGAGTCAATATTCAATATTTTCCATCAGCTTAACATAGCCTAGATTAAGATATGAAGATTAAGATATGAAGTTTTATTCATTGAAAACAAATGTGCATGGCTATATTTGGCCACATTATTATGTCTAAAAAAATGATTTTTAAAAAACAGAAAAATAATAAGTACAGACTTAATATTTTATATAATATTATAGGCTAATATTTTACAAGCCTCTGAACGCAAAACATGCGTTTCATATCATTTCATATCATTTTTTTTTTTACTTGGTGGAAATCGACACTGCTTTGAAAATGTTTAATATCCTGTTTGTGCCAGCAGATGGAAGTCTTGGTCTTTAAACTGATGTCTCTATCGTTCCCAAGAGGTTTTTGAGCAGAGGCGGAATATACTGTATAACATTTCTGAGGTGCTTTTATTCCTGATGATAGCCCACATGATATGTTACACCAGGTGGAGGAGAGAAGATGGAGAACTCTGATTGAAAAGGTGAGACAGAAACTGAAAGGACGGACACATTCATATGGTACTGACTATTTTAGTCATTTAGATCAAGCTTTTTAGATAGATCTCTGTACACGCCGCAGCCTACGCACACATCAGACTTAGTGAAAGGACATCTCTCCACAGGTTTACTGTTTTCAGACGCACCACAAGCATGTCTGAAATTACCCGTCACTTTCACGCACATCTGCTGAGAAAAAAAAAACTGTTGTATTTTTTTAAAGAGCTCATAGGGCAGCAGAGCTGATGAATATTGATTTCCACGGAGGAGATACGATGTCAGCACATTTCCACCCAGAGTGTGAAAAATGACTCATCTTAAATGAATATTGGATGGATACATATAAATAAAATTAAAGCTTTTGTTTCCAATAATGACAAAATGCATTTGCATTTCAATTATTTGCATCGAAATAGAAACAAATTTAGGTCTATAATAAGTGGATGGAATTTGCAATGGAAAGGTGTTTGTCCAATATTAACCTAATTTAATCAGTTGTTTTTTATGGCTGTATACACTCACTGGCCACTTTATTAGAACACCTGCACCTACTCATTCATCCACGTTAACAGAATGTGTAGGCAGAAGACATTAAAAACTGGATGACTGATCTTTTTTATTTATTTATTTATTTATTTTAACTAAATTCTGATAAAACAGAGATACTGCTAACTATACCAAAAATTTGTACATAAAAGCTCTTAGAGTACAAGCGCATTTAGAAGGATGTACTGTTACACCAACCACTACAGTTAAAGACCTGGGTGTTATATTAGAGAGCAACCTGTCAGTTGAAAATCGTATTTCCCAGGTAACAAAAACAGCCTTCTTTCACCTTAGAAATATTGCCAAGCTATGTAACATGTTATCTGTTTCTGATGCAAAAAAACTAGTTCATGCATTCATGACCTCAAGACTAGATTCTTGTAATGCACTGTTAGGTGGTTGTCCTGCATCCTCAGTAAATAAGCTACGGTTAGTCCAAAATGCAGCTGATGGAGTGATTACCAGATCACCAAAATATGAACATATTACCCCAATTTCATCATCTCTACACTGGTTACCTGTTAAGTTCCGTATTGATTATAAAATACTGCTATTCACCTGTAAACGGCCAAGCTCCTTTGTATTTAACCAATCTTCTATCACGCTACAATCCTTCACACTCTCTAAGGTCGAAAAACTCTGGAGTTTTGATAATACAGAGGATATCAAAGTCTACTAAAGGAGGTAGAGCTTTTTCACGTTTAGCTCCTAAACTCTGGAATAGCCTTCCTGATCATGTCCGGGGTTCAGACTCACACTTTAAATCCAGATTACATACACATTTCTTTAACCAAGAATTCACATAACGCACCTCATAAAATGGTACTCCACTCATCTATGATAAAACGATAACAAAAGCACATGGTCATCTCTGCCTGATATTCAATGAACTGCAGCTACGCTACTCCTTCTCCATTTGTTTCCCTTCCTCCATTTGTTTCCGATCAGTGAATGTGCCAGTTCCAGCTCAGAACCAGCCTCTACAAAGATTCCAGATGATGCCATCACCTGCGAAGACTGGATGATACCAATATCTAATCATCACACTTATAAGCTCTATACGTGTTTCTCCGGGGGTAGCAGTGGGCCTGACCCATTCTGCTCTCCGGGCCAGCTAGGACTGCCCTGGTGCCCTGCTTCTGGAGTTCTCGTTGCTTTGAGGCAAGTCACTGTTGCTGACGATGACCCCATCCTCATGGACAGCCTGGGGACAGTTGGAAGCCTTGGAGATGCCACTGGACTGCAATTGATGCGGGCAGTTTTGGTGCGATGTCTTGAGACTACGGTTGCAGTTTTAGACTACATTTGCACAAACAGACTTTGCGCCCAGGTCTCCATCGGTGGTTAAGCTCCTGATTTCACAGATGCACTCTGTTTTATCGTATAGCGTACAGTTATGGAAGAGATTTATTTCAATTACACTATCCGGTGTCACCCAGATGAGGACGGGTTCCCTTTTTGAGTCTGGTTCCTCTCAAGGTTTCTTCCTCATATCATCTCAGGGACTTTTTCCTTGCCACCGTCGCCTCTGGCTTGCTCATTAGGGACAAATTCAGCCATTTAAAATTTAGATCTGAAATGTATATATTGCTGTAAAGTTGCTTTGGGACAATGTCCATTGTAAAAAAGTGCTATACAAATAAAACTGAATTGAATTGAATTGAATTCATGCAATGATCCAGTCAGACAATCATGTGGCAGCAGCACAAAGCATAAAATCATGCAGATGCAGGTCAAGAGCTTCAGTTAATGTGGCATGGTTGTTGGTGCCAGATGAGCTGGTTTGAGTATTTCAGAAAATCCTGGGATTTTCACACACAATACTCAAGAAAAGCATCAGTTCTGCATTGTTGATGAGAGAGGTCAGAAGAGAATGTCCAGACAAAAGGATGTCCAGACAAAATGTCTGCCAAAAGGAGGAATCTGAGGCTACAGTGGGCACAGACACAGAAAAACTGGACAGCTGAACATCGGAAAACGAGCAAGCAATGCTCACCATTGTTGTAAAGAATTGTTACCTTCCTGAATATGAATTACCTGAAGTTCTTGACCTGTATCTGCATGATTTTATGCACTGTGCTGCTGCCACATGATAAGCTGATTGCATAACTGCATGAATAAGCAGGTGTAAGAATGTTCTTAAAAAGTGAGAATCACTGGTGAGGGTATATTTCGTATATTAAATTTAGCCAATATATTGGCAAATGCACAAGAATTGCAGCAATTAGTGTAATTCTGAAATGACACGTGGGTACCATGTTACTGCACAGCATTGTGGAATTTCATGAGTACACTGGATATTCTACACTAACAGACATAACTTATAAAATAGTCAAACTCATTAACCAAAACAGTTAAGTAGGGTACTAAAATACAGCTTTAGATATCATTCATTCATCTTCAGTAACTGCTTTATCCTGGTCAGGGTTTTGGGGGATCCAGAGTCTGTCCTGGAGACACTGGGTGTTACGTGGGAATACACCCTGGATGGGACACCAGTCCATCATAGGACATGATGTACAAACACATTCACACACTCATTCATAGCTAGGGGGAATGTGACGTAGCCAATCCACGTACCGCCATGTTTTTGGAAGTGCGAGGAAACTGGAGAACTTGCAGGAAACCAACGTGAACATGGGGAGAACATGCACAGAAACTCCACACTGACAGTACCCCAAGCTCCACTGGATCCTGGAGCTATGAGGTGGCAATGCTACCTGCTGTGCCACCATGTCACCCGGCTTCATATATACATATCGAATGTGTATCCACAAAAATGATGTACAGTATGTTCTAGGGTACAGATTCCCAAACCTGGTCCTGGAGTAATCAGCTACTAGCCTATCACAAGAACTCTGGATGTGAGGTGGGAATACACCCTGGATTGGATGCCAGTCCATCACAGGCCACCATGCAAACTCACACACATTGGCACCTAGGATCAATTTAGAATAGACAGTCCACCTACCGGCATGCTTTTTGTGAGGTGGGAGAAAACCTTGTAACGTTTATTCAAATTTACCTCAGCAGGCGTATTTTGATGGAAACATGACTAGTAAAAACAGCTCATAAATGCGTCGGTGAGTTTGGGTTTATAGCATGCAGCGACTGCTCACTTCCTGTCACATGGCTTATCATTTTTTCATTTTCTATTGATAAAAAAGCATATGTTAAGCAGTGCTTGAGCATGCACATCTGAATGCAGAAGCAAAATTCACCCCACTAGCTCTAAAATGTATATTAATTGATATTAATGTACACAAGTTGACTCATTGTGATTTAAAATACATTTCACACCTTTTTTCTTTATGACATGAATGGACATGCAAAACTTACGTGAAAGATGGGAGTATGTGTTAATTTAATATTCCTGGCATGATGAGTAAGGTCTCTTAATTTTTCCACCCATACAGCTGAACTTGTGACAGCATTATGGGTGGGTGCTGAAATAAGATTAATGTTTTATGTTAAATTTAAAACATAAATCAAGAGGTAGATACATAATTGTCTTTGTTGTGGGTGCTGATTTGATCTTCACTAAAGGATTCCTTAAACATTTGAATTTGAGGTTGTTGTTTTTTTAAGTTGGTTTAATTCAACCCCAGATAGCAAAGGATTTCAGGCACGATTTGGTTGTTTAAGCTCCATAAGTACCAGTTATCTGCAAAATGAAAGTGTATTGCAGGAAATGGGTCAACGGTGGCCCAAATGTAAAATTAAAAATGTTCTGTGACATTTGGAATATGGGCCAAAAAATATCCAAATGCTGCCAGTGTTGCCTCGCAATTGACTCATGAAAGAACTAAAGATAATCTGGGAAAAATTCCATCAGTAGAAAAAACAGATTTCTAACAGATTTATGGAGTATGCTGGGAAAAAAAATTGCAAGCCTATCATTAATTATTATCAATGCTAGTTTCCAACTAGGAATTGCAGTTGGTTTGCCATTGTATACAGTCCTGCAAAATATCCAGTAAGATCTATGGTCAATCATTCATTCATCTTCAGTAACTGCTTTGTCCTGGTGAGGGACATGGTGAGCTAACATAATTAAAATATCCATTTATAACATGATTAAAAGCGCCATATATTATGAGGAGTACATTGGGATGCCATATCTGCAGAAATGAATGACGTCACAAGCACTTACTGAAAACTACTGAAAACTCCTGAGGCAGATGGCCTCAACCCCTACGGACAACAGCTCAAGGCTTGCAGATTGTTGCCTTTGTAGTAACATGTCCTTTGTTATACCATTTGGAGTTACCAAAGACAGCAAGTCCTCCAGCCGACTTCCTACCGCTTTCTTTTTCCCTGTTCACCCAAATTAGCGAGGAACCAGGTAGTTCCACTGACAGTCATTTATTTTCCTGTTCAGCCATGCCTCCGTCAGACATAACTGCACTCCTAGTACTCATGCTGTCCACTCATGATCTTGTTAATCAGTGTGCATACATTCCCCATGATAACAGAGGGAAGAAAAGCCTTGTAACTCCATCTCCTCTCCATCGTCTTGTTCCTCACCATCGCCCCAACTCGAGTTCCTTGCCTCTGTATCCTCTCCGTATAACTCCCCCGGGATCTCCTTCAGACGTGCGAACTGGAAAAGCTCCTCATATAAGTAGACTATGGTGCATTGTTGTTTAGTGGGCACAGTGTTCTTTATCTTTGTCGCAGTGTCCTTTGTCTTGCACGCTGTTACTAAACTAAACTTGTAATCCTACTAACACAATAAATATGACAAGCTGCAATCTATTGTAGCGGTGCTCAAGTAATAAAATATAATATTACAAGTTAAAAAAAGTAAGAAACGGGAGAGACAAAGTAGGAAAGGGAGAGAGAGCTGCCGTGCCATGCTGCCACTCGCTGTGGAGCCAGAATAACAATTTAATACTTAACCATTAATGATTCATTTATATAATAATTTAAATCAGTTCAAAGTGGTTCATGTTACCAGTTTTGACTCATACTAAGGAGACCGACGCTGTGTACAAGAAAGGGATAAGCGGACTCTATTTTCCAAGGAAGCACAGATCTTTCAATGTATGCACCAAGATGCTGGGGATCTTCTACTAGTCTGTGGTCACGAGTGCCATCTACTATACTGGTGTCTGCTGGGGGAGCGGCATGTATCAGAGATGCCAGCAGAATCAATAAACCCATTCGCAAGGCTAAAACTATCATTAGACAAAACCTGGAGACGTTTGAGTCAGTCAGGAGTAGGAGGTCATTGAACAAACTGCTCTCCATCATGGACAATCCATCTCCCTCCCTTCATGATACCCTGCAAAGACAGTAGAGCTCATTTTCTTTCACCATAACACTCTATAACAGCTGATTTCTGTGTGAAAGGTGAACACACTGCTGCACAACCATTTGTACATACTGTTTATTCGCCATTTTCGCCCACCTGTTTTTATCGCTCCTTTTTTCTTTTCATTATAGCTTTTACTCTTTTTGATGTTGTTCATATCTTTAATTAATAATCAGTGTGTTTTTGAAGATCAGTGTAGAACACTGCTTTTAATTGTATTATTATTCTTTATAGTGCTGTAACATAGCAATTTCTCTTGTGGCATCAATAAATTCTGTCTATCTATCTATCTGTCCATTTGTATTTAAACATTGTATTTTTGTCAGTTACCTTTATGTGCTTTTTCTTCCGTTTTTACACTTCACTAACCAGACCACAAAGGGAAAATTAAGTAAAGAAAATCAATGAAAAGCCATGAAAATGCTCCCCTCTGACCCTCTGAATCTTTCGAGCCCAGCTCTAGTCCAATGAGCTGCTTTCGGCTAAATAATTTACATAACTGTGTGATTGTGGATTGTGTTTGGATTGTTATTGGATCATTCACAGAGGTTTTATTACAGAAGCTGAGCTGGTTCATGTTTAGAAAGCTGGAGGTTCTGAACTCCATCCAACTGAACACTCCGCCCCAGTATTTTAGGTTTGGTCTAATAAAATACTTTGCTAGATATGCATCTGTCTCATTTACTTCCACTTGTAATAAAGCAGAAGCCACCAACCCACGTTGTAAACTGCTTTTATAAAATGATTAAATAGAAAGTGCATTACTGCTGACATGGAAAAAGCCCAAACTTGTGTGCTGTTTTTGTAACATTTCCTATGCATCGGTTTCGATTCCTTTCTCATTTTCAGTGTTTATAATGTAGCCTAGAATTCAAAGTGAATCTTAAAAGTGTTCCAAAGTGGGTGGTGTGGGAAGGATGTATATGTGAAGACCCTAGTACCAGTCAGCATATCTCATCTCTCCACCCTGTGGTGTTTCTGGAAGTGTAAACCATAAAAACCACATATCCATCTTCTCTCTTTTCTGAGCCGAAAGTGTTTACCATGTAATACGCTCGGATCATCATCAGTGGTAAATCTGACAACAAGTTTTTATGAGGACTTTTCTGGGTAACGTTAAACACAGCATGAATTCAATTAACTGTTTTTGCTGCGTAACCTAAAAGATCTGACTACACTGTTTAGCATTAAATTTCAACCATAGTAAAGTACAAAGCTCTTGAAGATACATTTAGTACTTGGAATGGTAAGAAGGACTTTGCTGTAAAAATGCTTTTTACACATTTACATGTTGATGTACAAGTGTTTAAATAGGATTTTTTTAAAAATAGGATTTAGTATTTAAAACAAAGTGCATCGCAAACAGGAATGAACAAGATATCAGATCACGTTGCTGTAAATCATAGATTGTAGATGTTAGAAAACTCACCTTTGACCGTTTTCTACATAACAGAGCAGAGGGTGTAGTGTAAGTGGGAGGATCTTATAAATAGCACTTCTAAGAGGGCCAGAGAGGAAGTGAATTGTTCACTGCAAACCGCTGAGACTAAGAATGCACGCTCACACTCCATCAGATGTTCTCAATGGGTAAGGCCCCTTTGTTTTGTTTTTTTGTTTCTTTTTAAGGACACCTTTTTGCTAGTGGTTATATTTAGATGATATAGTGGCGCAATGTTGTTCCTTTTGTGTCAAAAACAGAGAGTACAGTATGTGCAGTTGAGAATTTGAAAAGACACGGACTAGAATTCAGTTTTGTGCCCAGCAGAAATATGAGAAAGAGGGCAGTGCCATAACCTAAGCAGTGGAAGAAGGCTGACTGTTGTTCTCTGTAATGTGCATTTAAGCTTTGTGGTATTTGTCTAATAGAACCTGTATGGCCTTGAAACTCCTTTGCATCAAAAGGATGCAAAGTAGACATTGCCTCTCCTCAAAAAAAAAAAAAAGGAATATGCCTGCCAGTTGTCTGTATATCTGTATCCATGCCATGTCTTTATCATCTACCAAGTTGAGCTTCATTGCAAAAAAAATAAATTAATTTAAAAAATTAAAAAATTAAAAAATCTTAGGAAGTAAAAAATATCTTAAATATGAAAGTATTCACCTATTATTTTTACTTATTAGATAGTTTTAAGCAAATATAGGATTATTAAGAATATTTCTTGATACATTTACTCAGTGAAATGTTTTAAAAGAGTTGATTTCTAGAATAAGCCAAAATTATCTGCTAATAAAATAAGACAATTTTAAGCATGAAATTAGTAAATATGTGTAGAAATAGGCTTAATGGTCTTATATTTGTTACATAGAACTCCATAATGACAAATATTAGAGAACTTTTCCTTTATTTGAGATATCTTCACTATTGTTTCAATGTTACAGTTTTGTTTGAATTATGAATTGGCTTTACCTTGTCCTTGCTCTTTGAGAAGGCAATTCATCTCGTAATTCAGTCAGAACGTCTTGAATTCCAGTTCTTCTGAAGTAGGAAATGAGACAGCCTGCATATGGGAAAACCAGCACGTAATTGTAGATGTACTGTTCTTGCTGACAGTATAATTATGTCTGCTATTAGCAATCTCTGTCATGTAAACAACAGTTGCTCTTCTGTTTTTCCCTTACACACAACACTAATATATAAACATCACAGCTATTTATTATACACATTCAATCACAATTTCCAAACCTATTTATTGTCTTTCCTGTAGAATTGATTGCAGACATCAGTTTAGTCACTGTTCTTATTAAAATGTTAATTAAAACACAACCAGCTGAGCACTCTATGTGCCTGAAGCTCCTGCATCCAATAATGAACCCACCTTTGAGGTCATTTCTTTCTTTTCCTCTTGCCATCTTGATGTAAAACCGATGTCCACCATCTGTGTCTGCTGATTAGAATAAGGAGCTATGATAAAAAAGTCATGATAGCCACTGTAGGAGTTATCAGTGTTAATAACTAGTTCCACATTTTAGAAACACCAAATATGACAACATTCTCCATTTGCTCATGTATCTGTGGAGGCATCATGGCCTGTGTCTGGCCTTTTGCTCTTTGCATAGTGTTCATTCAGTTTGAACCTTACCATGTGGTCATCTGCATTTGTATTCAACCTGTGGAATAGGAAGTGAGATGAATAGTTCATTCTGCATTTGAGGTAGTAGATTTATGAACTGGAAATGGACCATAATTGGACAATGGAAGCAATAAAATCAAATTCACTTGAAATATTTAACCATGGTATTAAGCCATCTTGTATGAATATAAGCGGTATCTAGCTTTAAGGCGTGTGTGTTTGGAAGCTATGTTGTAATGCCTTATATAGGTTTTAATAAAACACTGTTATATTTATGTTTAGCTAGCAACTTGTGAGCACTTACTGAAAAGCCTAAAACCTCAACTTAGAAAGACATTTCAAAATCTATATTTATGACGACTGTGATCTAGAGAAATGGGGAAATCTTCTGAAAGAAATGAGTTTTTCCAGAGAAACATGTCTGGACACCTGTGACGAGTCACTGAAGCTACTTTAGAGATCTATGGTTGTTGGAGTGGAAAGTCCCTCAAGCTCAGGCCCTGACAGAGAGAAATGGCCAATCAGCTTGTCCGAGCCATCAGGCAACAGGAAGTGTGTCTCTGACACAGTTGCTGTGTGTTCATGTTGTGGCTCGGAGGAGGAAGTGACTTGACAATGTGTGAGAGTCTCGGATCACAGGCAGCTGGTCTCTTGTTCCTCAGCTCTGTCAGTTCCTGAAGATTGGCTTCTGTGGTATCTTTCTGCCTACAATCTTATGTTCAGCTTCAGCCTGATACCATGGTAATGGACTCTGGTGAATATCCATGGCGCTCTCGGTGAAGCAAAAGCGTTTGTTACATCCACTTCCAGAAACTCGTATGAAAATGTGTCGGAATATTATGTAAGTGTGTTTTGCTTTTCTGCAAAAGTGATCTTGATCAGATAGAGTGCATTACTGCATAGTATATATTGCAATATAGTAATATTGTGTTTGAGTGAACGTTTGAGTCGTTAAAATGTCTTGGCGAGTATGTTGAGAGCTTCAGTTACTTGTAGAGCAGAAAGCTGTGAGGCTTTTCTGTGAAATAGATTTTGTAAGTCGCTACATGGAATCGAAAATAGCACCAGTACTCTTCTGTGGTCACATATGCATTCACAAACTGTGTTTTATGAATGATCAAGCTAGACAAGCTACACAGAGTCTCTAAAATATTACTTCTTGAGCACTCTGGATGAACAAAAAAACAGTCTTATGTGTCATTTCTTTCTTTATGCTTGGTTATGCCTACCCTCAAATTAATAATAGCCTTAATCTTATCAGGTTAGGATGCCACCAGTATCTAAATGTCAACTTCAGGCCACTTTAGGATGTACACTTTTGATGTTTCACATGCTATTCTCTATGGGTGTTTTCTATGCGATTGAGGTCTGGGGATTTTGCACGCCATTCAAAGTATCCCTTTGCTTGTCAAACAAGGCACTAAAAATTTGGACATACACCCTGCAATTGTCATCCTTGAACGTCAGAGTGCCAGTATTGTGTTCTGATTGAACATGCAGCCCATAAGGGAACCTCAGAGTCTAACCAAAAACTGACAGGTTTTATGCCAGGTTTGACAATGTAAAAGAAGCTATTGGCGGTCATCTTTTGTCCAAGGAGCTAAAACCGTACATGGCAAATGGACAGTTAGATGAGAATTTATGTATGGTAAATACCAAGACGTCTGACATTACTAATGGTGAATCATTATGATTTAACTCAACTGTGGCATTATATATATATATATATATATATATATATATATATATATATATATATATATATATATATATATATATATATATAGTCGGAGTTATGAACACTCATTTAGAAAAGCTGTGAAAACCTCCCTGCAGAAGGTCAGTGTGTGTTGTGTGACCATAGTTTGAGTGGGCGAGCTTCCCGCAGCAGGTGAACTGAAACCATTTCTCATGCTATACCCAGACATACTCTAACTCTGTTTTATTTAGACCATGTGTCTTGTTTCCTGCCATGAAGGGCATGCCCATATTTAGAGAAAAAAAGAGGAAATGATGCAGGGAAATACCATGGAAACCACCAAAGCAGAATTACTCCATGCAGTCTTCTGGTTACATTATATGTATAAGCATTATCTTTGTTTACACTTTGTTTTTGTTGGCTGGTCATAGGTTTTTTCCTTTCTTTCTTTCTTTAGAATATATGCAGATACTATAAGGAGTACATTAATATACATGAAGTGGAGTCTTTAGTATCAGTATTTTTGCAGCAGTCAGTATGATTTCCACTGCAGGAAAGTCTTCAGGTCAGAGGACTTTGCGCTTTCGTGTGACACAAGAAGGTGCTTTTTTGTCTTATTAACTTCAAGAGAGATAAACAATTAGAGGTTAGTGAGGGAATTACTGTTTATAAGTAATTAAGTGATAACCGGAACTTGTTTTGTGTAACTATTAAGGAATTATACATCACTCAGTGACCATTTGTACAAAATGTTCTTCAATAAATGAAAATTTGGCAAATAAATAAAACACATGGGGCTGGGCTAAGAGTAACCCAGCATCATGTTGAACTGCAGCACACCACATTGTCATATATTATTTTCCTTATAAAAACATTCCCCATAGTTTATTATTCCTTACCTAGTTAGTATTGCTTACTTAGGAAATGCATGTAAATTTAAATTGAAGAATTTCAAATGTAAATTAGAACTACGATACAAATAATATGTCATTCCAGTCAAATTACCTCTTTCTTTGAAAATATATGATCCTTGGAAACAGTGAGTAAGGGAAACTTCCAAACTCAAGTCTAGATTGTATTAGTACTGCAAGCCCCATGTTTATGCTATATTATCACATTAAAAATACACAGATGTGTCCGAATAATACACATCATTCATTAAGTGACGATAATACAGAGAGCTTCAGAAAGCTACGCCTCATAAGTCCAATCCTGTCTGATGTCTGCTGTTGTTCCACTGGCCACAGAGTATCTTACATCTGACAGTATTGAAAAGAAAGTAAAAGAAAGACTCTTGTGTAAATCCAAATTTACAACATATTAGTTCATTGGGAAATTATTTGTCAATTACTTAAAGCATGAGACCCCTGAGTGATAACATCATACACTGATGTCACTCAAATCATACAGCTGATGCCATACCACGTACTGTAATTTCACTAGAACACTGGCAGTGGTTTGAATGATGAAGTTCCCTACTAGTCTGTTGGTCTACCACTATTTTGTGGATTTTGTCATGATGTTTACTGGGTCATAGCATTTTAAATATGCACAGAAAGCATAGCTGTTTATTCAAAAATGCTTCCAGTAGTTGCTTCAAATGTTTTGACACCTCAAGAAGCAAGTTTGTCAGTGAATAAATGCATTTTCTTATAATGTTTTATTTTTTTCTCTTAAGAATGATTTGAACCCGAGGCACTGCTTTTGTGCTTTTCGTTGCATCAAAGTCCTTCCTTTTTTATTTACCATGATCAAGCAGCAAGATGTAATCTTTAGTGTCAGGTGAAATGAAAGAAAAAAGCTGGGTATACATTTAAACAATGAACTGGTCCTAAATGTTAACTCATAGTTAATATTAGCATTAACCCTCTGTGCAGTTTGCTTCATGTGGCTTCTAGTTTGCATCCCTGAGAAACTCAGAAACTCAGGGCCTTAGCCCGACCATTGGGTTATCTTTCAGGAAGTCAATTCAGGAAGTGAGTTGAATAAAGCTAGCATTTCTCAGGCTCCAGGTTTTATGCAATTTCTATAAACCTTTTTTCCGTTGTTTACCATCTCGCTTGCACAGAAGAAATCTGAGGCTCAGATAATATTGTAACAAGCTTAATTTTGTATTTTACAGGTTAATAGTGTGCTGCAGATTACAGAGAAGAAACATACAAAAATAAACATATCTTTATTATCTTTATTAGTATCTTTTTTAGTTTTTGTCATTCATGTATCCATAATTGCTGGATGTATTTCAGACTCAGCATATGGGTATGTTTTAGCATTGAAACGTATCGACTCTAGACGTATTGCTCAGGGTAATGTAGTTTTGGGTGTAGGCTAATGTCATTCCAGTCACACATAAACGATGTACGAGCGGTTTAACTGAATACAATTACGGTATTTGGGTTAAAAAGATAACATGTTCTAAATGAATACAAATACAGATATAATATATATAATATATTATAATATAATGTGTGGTATTTGTTATTTTTATTTATTTATTTAGAAAGGTTGCCAAATACTTTCTCAGGGCATCTGGTTAAGACTAGTGAATCAGGACTACTATCCTGAACATGGGTTGATTTGGAATGAATTTACAGCTTTCACGCCCACATAAGGTTTAAATCCTAAAACAGATGCAAATAATCGGAGCACTAAACAGATACAGATACTTCTATAATATACTATAGTGAGTGATACCATTTGGATAAACTAAAACAGAAGCTGGTTCAGGTTTACTGTCACGTGATTGGTTCGATCCAGTAATATTGATTACTTAATTTGATATTCAGTCACATTCTCTCAATAAATCCATTCTAGCCCTAAAGACTGGGACAATGAATTAAGCTGATTTGATTGCTGTAATTGTCAGCCATAATACCGTACACATAATGCTTTTTTAAAAAAAACAAATAAAAAAAACTGCTACTCTGTGGGTGGTGTGTGTCTTTTTTTAACTTTATTGCACCCACACAACATTCATGGGGAAATGAAGGCAGCCTCTGATGCAAATTATGAGGGTAAGAGTGTTTTTTTTTTCATGTTTATCACTCCCTGGTGGAAACTAATTCAAGTTCAAAAGAGGAAAAAGAGATAATGCCTGTTTGTTGTTTGCCTTCATGTGGTTTGAAGTTAAGGTCATGAACTAGACAAGATGATGTTTCTAATTACGTTGCAGTTAATTTACACATACCCATGGCTGCTTTATTGGCTAAATTTAGCATCTGCAGTGCTGTGCATATTCAAACATACTGAAGTTTGCCAAAATATTTTGGTCCTGTATTCACAACTAAGTCAGCATTTGTGTAGATGTTCCCTCTTTTAGCCCATTTGTGAAATTACATCCTGTCCTACGGTTTTATTCTGGATCTGTCACGGTACATTTCCAAGCTCCGTTCTTTGTGTTGAACTTTCAGTTCCACATGTTCTCTGGAGGTAGGTAATCGCCCAGCTCCACCCACTAACGAGCGTCCAGAGCAATTTGGGATAAATCAGATTCAGAGATCTGAGGGAGTTTTTTTCCTTACTTTGCTGCTTCATATGTCCTTCTGCAGACCAGCCTTTGGGTGTCACATGGTAGGCTTGGAACAGCAAACTCTGCTGGAAATCTGTGACCCTCAGCATGATCAAGAGCACAGTAGGGGATTGTTCATTCCACAGGAAACGTGTTGTTTCCTTCCTTTCCTGTCCTGGCTATGTCTGGTCCAGGGTCAAGGTTTTAACTGGAGGGTTTGCACTAATCGGACAGACTTATTAGCTGTGAGGTGTGTGTTGCACCTCCTCAGTATTATATGGATCTCCTTCTGGATGTAACCTCCATTACAAGCATGTCCAGTGAGAGCATGTCAGTGAGGGGAATTAGGAGGCAGATGAGTCGGAGGTAAGTTCAGACTGTGGACTGGAAGAATGGAGAGAGTTTGAGAGTTAGAATTCATGAAAAAGCATTGAGTGTGTGTACTATGGTGCCATGTGCTGGAGACTTAATGGAGTTTTGACTCCATCCAAGTTTTGGTTTTAAAATAATAGACATCTTTCCCTGCTTGATCAAGCTTAAAAAGTGTGATGTTAAAATACCAAAATGTATTTTTATATTTTAATGCGACTCAGAAGCATAATTTAAACAAGTGTACATCTGATGCATACAAGACCTGCAGAGTTGTGCTCTTATTTATTGATACTGTTCCATGGCTTTCTTTCTTGCATAGCAGTTTCCTGTCTGCCAAACTCGTCTTTATTTTTTGTTTCATGTCTATCTTCAAACTAACATTCACATCTAACTGTATACTGGAGGTACAACATTAAATCAAGATAAAGTTAGGGATCTCAATGAATGAGGTGTGTTAAAAACTAATCTTTCATCTCTCCTATAGAAATATGAGTGCTGTGCCGATTTCCTGGCCCGTACCAATGAGGGCTATTGGAGCTCAGAATCTTCTGACCATGCCAGGAGGTGTTGCCATTTCTGGGTATCTACACAAAAAGGGGGGAAGCCAGTTCAGCCTGATGAAATGTGAGTGTCATATTGCCCATGAAGAATTTACTAACTAAAATAAAAAATAAAATAAAATTTAAAAAAAACACTAATCAGTCCTTCTTTAGGAATATCTTCCAGGCTCTTTCAAAAAGCGTTCTCCTGGTCTGAAAAGAAAAAAAAAAAAAATCAGACTCTGGTTTGTGAGTGACTAGTATGAAAGCACTGGGCTTTGAAATTTTTTATATAGAATATTTTTTTCTTGCCAATCTCACAGGGCCTCTTCGCTACATTGTAATTCACAAAGGCTGCGTCTACTATTTCAAGACCAGCACATCTGCCACACCACAGGGAGCGTTCTCCCTCAACGGCTACAACAGGCAAGTACATACAGAACGAACCATTTAATTTATCATTTGTGAAGAGCTAAAATGCTGTGCGTACTTTAAAAAAAAAAAAAAAATTGTCACCTCTACAGCTCTAAACGTGCTCTACCTTTGCTTCTAGGGTGATGTTTTAATTAGAGTTTAGTTAGAATTTGAGATATGAAACTTGCAATCCTCTAAAAACAGAGCTAAACCCTGAGCCACACTGAACTAAAAATGGACTCATAGTTTACATATGTTCACCTTGGTGTGCTTGTTTAGCCACATCCTGCCTCAGCCTGAGCCCAATGTAAGGTCTAAAGGTAGAACGGTGTCAGTTTTGTCCACTCAAAACTAGTTTCATGAAAACTAGTTTTCATGCATATTAGGTAAGTACAGATGACATGGAACATGTGTCACTGTCTGATTTATCACTCAGAGGTTAGCAGTAGTCCTCTCAGTTCCTCCCCGGGTAGGTCTGATGTACAGTCAGTGTGTGCTTAATTATTGTGTCTAGCGTCCAGTTGCAGATGTGGTCTGGAAAAAATAGTTTTTTAGTAAATCTGCAAGTAGTTTGAGAACTTCTCAGAGCCAGCTGTGTATGTGTATGATCTATACTGGTCACCAGCATTACATAAAGTGTAATGTGAGGCTATTACAAAAGCAATGGGATTTTAATACCAGATAAAACTCATCAATGCTAAAATATGAGTATGAAAAGAACACTTAATGTTGTTGGGGATGATCACATATAGATACCCAAAAGACTGCATTTTCCAGTTTATGCCCAAGTCGCACCATTAATGTAAACCTAAGAACTGCTGTTGTAATCATAATGTCTGTCCTGAGCACATCCCAGGACGTTTATTTATAATCTGCTCCTACTGAACATCCTTTCAGCATACTTAGTCCTGTTTGACTTTATAGTATACAACTGTTTGCTGCGTAATGATTCATTATAGCACTATCTGACACCCAGAAGAGGATGGGTTTCCTTTGAGTCTGTTTCCTCTTGAAGTTTTTTCTGTGTTTCAGCTCAGAGAGTTTTCCCTTGCCACCGTCACCTCTAGCTTTCTCGTTAAGGATCTAAATATAAATCTACATCCGTATTTCCTTAAAGCTGGTTTGACTGTTATTAAAAGAATAAGCAAATATAATTTCATTGAACTGAATGAATTGAATTGAACCTCATAGATTTTGATCCTCATAGAGGGGATGTGAAATAAATCTCCTTTTTTGTCAAAAACCACACTGTTTCTCAAATAATTTGTGTTTGGTCATCAGGGTCATGCGAGCAGCGGAGGAGACCACGTCCAGCAACGTTTTCCCCTTTAAGATCGTGCACTTCAGTAAAAGGCACCGCACGTGGTATTTTTCAGCAGCCAGTGAGGATGAGAGAAGGGTGAGATGTTTATTCAACACTCCATGTGCTTCGTGCTTCATCAGCGTAGTGTAGATTATTGATTGCTTGGCTTATGTTTGTGTTGAAAGTGAACTCAATGATGTTATTCAAAAACAACTTTACAAAACTTTTTTTTTTAAACAATGTTTCTCATCTCCAACAGAAATGGATGCGTTATTTGAGGAAAGAGATCGGCCATTATAATGACAGGAAAGATTCGCTTGACCCAAGGTAAAAATTTTATTTATTTTATTTTTTATTTTACACACCATGAACTTCAATTTGAAAAAAAATTAAAAAATAGAGTTCGCTGGTCTCACATGACCAAATTGGGAAGAAAATGGGTAAAAAAAAATCTTCACATAAATGTGAAATCCATTGCATGATATGTGCTAGCTGACTCTGGATGAAATGCCTATACATGGCTGAATATTGCATTTAAAGGATGTTTCTTGGAAATTCACATGTACATTATAGACATTCTATTGTTTTACAATCTGGCTTTAATAATAACTTGGTGAGTGTTTAATTCATGTTCGTGCCAATCTTGACACTGTATTCGCGTGCTATCTTACTATAGCCTCGAAGTTTCAGTGTTCTCTGATAGGGACGTTTTGGGTTATATGAGGAAATGTAAAAAATAAATTGCTGACCACACTGTTAACTCCCCAAGTGTAATTGGAATCACTTCCTTTTTCTGATAAATTAGTACTGGATATACAATACTGTGCAAAAGTCTTAGCTATGTTTGAAGTACAAACTTTGTTATAGTTACATTATCGAGTCAGTACAAAACATTTTCGATTCCCAAACATTAGTTTTCCAGCACAAAATGAAATGTTACAGAAAAATGTTTGTATGTCAGTAAAGAAAGCAGAATATTACGTAAGAGACACTTTTCAGCCAAAATATAACAATGAAGGTTGCTGGGTTTTGCTGCAAAAATAAGAAGCAAGTGCGACAGGCAAAGTCTCCAGAAGGACGGTGGCTGGTTCTGCCACATGTGCAGTAAAACTTACTAGCTAATTTCCTTATAAAACTGCACAAATTGTTCCTGAGACTACTTTCTTTTTTAAAGCAAGGGAATATCACACCAGATATTGACTTTGTTTCATTTATTACTGTTTACTGCTCTTTATAGTATTTATTTTTAATGTAGAAACTTTTAATTTCATTATTTTTGAAGGCATTTTTGCTCTACAGCATTCTGTGTTTGTCTGTATAGGTCCCACGGTAGTATTATACATTGTAGTAATATATAATATTATATTGTGAATGGTGGAAGTAAATTAATTCATTTCCTTTCATTATTCTAGTGACTCTGATTCTGACGAAAGTTTCTATGGCCCTATTGAGAGCCCTTTGGAGATCACCAATACCCCAGATGACCATGAAGGAGGTAGGGTGTGTGACTGACAAGAACAGTTAAAGAATACTGAGTAAGTGTTTGTGCCTCTCTGAGCTTTCAGTTAACATCTGTATTTTGCACTTTTTAATAGACTATGTGGAACAAAATGACGAAAGTGATGATGACGACTATCTTTTGCCTGATGGGCCTCCAGGTAGCTTTTTATATACGTAGATACTACTGTAAATTTTTGAGATTTTCTATAAAATTAAGTGGTGTAACTAGAACCTCATATGGCTTTTCCAGGTCAGCCCAAGGTACCGCCTCCATCTTACCCTCCTCCACCTGTGCCCTACCATCCCAAAGGTCCTCCACCACCACTACCCCATCCAGCCATTAAAACACCACCATACCCCATCCAGAAGAAACCAACCATTCCTGTTCCACTCCCACCCAAACCCTCTGACAGTGTAAATAAAGGCCCTCCTCCTTTGCACTCAGCCCCTCCTCCACTACAGAAACCAGTCATTAATAGAATGACAGTTGTGCCGGCTCCTCCTCCCGCGTGCCAGAAAAAGTCTGTAGGGGGGTGTGTGCCCTTAGCCACTCTCCCAGGATATGACCAGAAGCTTGCTCCTGCCATGGTTATTAAAAACCCATCCACGCTCCATATCTGTGACGACCTGGAAAACAAACTGTTTCTGAACTCTCCTAACAGATCTGGTTCACACAACCAGAAAAATTCACCTGGTGAGAGAAAACCTACACCACTGGTCTGCAAACCTCCATCCAAGTGTCCACCACCACTGATGAAGCCCAAAGTCAGTCTGATATCTTTACAGTAGGTGTCTGCTTTCACTTCTTTTAGATGTTCTTTTACACTATTGTGATTGTGACTTAAGTCCCTAGCATTGTAGACAATTGATTAAATATGCGAGTGTTAAATGAACAGCTGCACTGTTGAATTAATTCCTACAATGTCTTGCTGGGCGTAAAGGAAAACTCAACCATGAAACACATTAAATATGTCTGTACTGAAAGATTTGTGATGTGATTAGCAGTTTGTCGGTTGGTGCTGAATTTTCATTCGTTTAGTTATGGCGGAGAACGATGAGATGATGAGCATGATGGTGTTGATGGCAGTATTAGCATGCGAATGAAAACTGTAGACATTGCTCTGTCCTTTACAAAACCATTCACAATTCTTTCCTCTCAGAAGATCGTCACCTGATGGCCAAAGTTTTCGGTCTTCCGTTGAAGAGAAGCCCTTGAAAAACAGTGTCATATCAAACTACGATGAAGACTCTGACGATAATGACTATGAAAATGTGAGTGAACCTCATTAGGTCATGAGTCGGTTCCTCAGGAGACATTCCATTACGTTATGTTACGTTTGCATTACATTATGTTTGCACTTACACTGTGTTCCTTTAATAAATGTTGTGTTTTTCTTTTGCTGTCAGGGCATTTAACAAACCCTAAAGCGTGTTTAACACTTCTTGCTTTGTTGCTCATTTATTGTAAATGAGGATAGTGTTAGTAATGGATTATTTAGTATTTAACCATGACGCATTGGACACCTATGAAATACTATAACCATGAAGTAACTCAGAGAAGTGGGTGAGAAACTAAAAAAAAAGGAACTAAAAGAGACATGAGCCTGTATAACTCATGTATGTTTGTTGTTTGTTTATTAGGTACAGTTGCCTGACTCTGTCTTTGTTGACACAACTGAGACCAGTGCTGTTGAAAAGTAAGAAATGTTTCCTTTAACATTAAGGGTTAGACTTAGGACAGACATAGCTATTATACTCTGCTTAAGAAAAAAACATGGGAAATAGCGCACAAACACTACGGCTATTTTCTAACCCCCTCTAGTGGCCACAAGTCCTAATGTGGATTTTTCTACTCTCTCGTATGCACTTTGGACTTTGTCCTTCATCAGAGCCACGTTTCAGATACCCTCTTCATTCACTTTTCCTTCTTCTCTCTTCAGATTATTTAAAGAGACAAGTGGAACTCCACCGGATGGCCTTTACTGCATCCGAAACTCAGGAACAAAGACCTCAAAGGTACAACACAGCATGATGCATATGCAGGATGGTAATCAGATACAGTTGTGAAATGAGTGTGTGCTTGTTTTTTCTGTGTGTGTGTGTGAGAGAGAGAGAGAGAGAGAGAGAGAGAGAGAGAGAGAGAGAGAGAGAGAGAGAGCATGCATGACTGAGCATGTGTGTTTGTTTAAACCTACTCATTTCATTCTTTGGATCTGTAGGTGCTTGTTGTGTGGGATGTGAGTCTGAACAAGGCGAGAAACTACCGGCTCTTTGAGGAGGTTGGTGTTACACTTGCATGAGCCCGTCTGTGTGCAAAATTAATTACAATAAGATAACAATAATGTATTTATATACTATCCTCTACAGAGGATGTTATAAAAGTACTGAAGATCTGAGTTGAAGTGCACAAAAATTGTGTCCGAAACAATTTCTTGAATTAAACTTAAATGTAACATGTTATAATAATAATAATAACAATAATAATAATAATAATAATAATAATAATAATAATAACACAACTCTACTTATATAACACCTTAAATATATTTAAAATGCAGCTCAAAGTGGTTTAAAAAAAACCACAATATTCAAAGTATGTAAAATAGAATAAAATTATAATAATAATCAAATAGCATAAAAGTAATGAGCCAATAAAATATTACAAATTTTAGCTCCAAGAGGAAAAACAAGCATATCTTAAAAAATAACCATAAACCAGCCATGGTGGTGGAAAAAAGAAACGACAGCAAAAAGTGGATTTTATACCCATACTATATGGGAGTTGAAAGAATCTGGTCAGAGAGGACAGAGTTACTGTGAAAGGTGCAGTTTGTAATTTTTAAAATGTTTCTAGTCAAATAACAATAATATAATTTCAAAGATATCTTGGAAAATTGTTGGCCATTGTTATTATTTTTGCTTTTAAAGAATATAAATATTGAATGAGTTGCCTTTAAGTGTGTGTGTGTGTGTGAGAGAGAGAGAGAGAGAGAGAGAGAGAGAGAGAGAGATACTTTGCCCTACATCATTCTTATTGTGCACAGCCAAAACATCAGTATGCACACTTACGCTTTATGCTCTCTCTCTCTCTCTCTCTCTCTCTCTCTCTCTCTCTCTCTCTCTCTCTCTCTCTCTCTCTCTCTCTCTGTCCTCCTGTAGGATGAAATCGTGTACCTGGAGGCAAGCTTGACCTTCCCTTCTATAGCAGCTCTGGTGGAGTTCTACTACAGCCACCCCTTGCCCAACCACGGCTCTCTGTGCTTACAGCAGCCCTTTGGCTACACACCACCGAGGTGACACCCTCCTCCATTGCCATCATGGACTGTTATCTTCATATCCTCATATCCTCGTACCTATAGCCTCGTGGCTCCAGCTCTGTTTCCCTGGCTGGCTATAGCAGCTCACTACAGCTGATCATGTACATCAGCCATAAGGACAAGTGAGGCTTGCCAGTGAGATCGCAAATGTGGACACATGAACATGGGTGCATCTGAACTCCCATCGGACTAAACGGATTTAGCAGTCGTGGAGCTTTATCTCAGCTGAAATTGATACCAATCATACTCAGATGTACTTGTTTCAGAAATGCTGGTGGTTATGGAACTATTCATATCTTTGCACAGAAACAATGCACATGTGCACAATCTACTCATACGTGAGCCTAAAATAAAGAGCTCATGAAACCAAATGATTGTTCTACAGATATCAGTGTGGTGAGATGTCATGTAGTGCAAAATGCAGTAGTTCTCCTGCCTCTAGTTTTGGTTTTGAAAGCTTTCATCTGAGTATAGAGATCAGTGAAGGAAAATTGTCCACATTGTGTGGATGGTGTAACCACTGATTTGGGGCATATTTTTCAGGTTAAAACGACTACATTTCTTGATGTAAGGATGTACTGTAAGTATATAAATGAGGTTTTTATATGTCAGCAATATAAAATTGCAGCAGTGCGCAACCGAGTAGTATTGCGTAATACACAGTGTGCCTATATTTCTGTGTAAATACTGTAAGCATGATCATTTCTGTACAATTTGATATTTTTACACATGTACTTTTATTACTAGTCGAAACTGCACATATGTAAATTAAACAACTATTTTTTACCATTATTAAATTATATTTTCTACCTGATGAGTGTATGAGTGCTGTTAGAAAAAAAAGAAAGATTGTTATACTGTTTGAACACAAATGCAATGATCAAATATCTGTTTATCTTGGCATAATACTAATGCAAATATATTATTTTACATACATTTAAATGAAATCCACTGTCAGTGCTTTCACTATTCACAATCAGCAAAGTCAGGCAAATGACTGCTGAAGCTACTTCTGAACTCTAAGTCCTGAACTGTTCTTTTAAAGAACAGTCACATGCTGGGGGGGGGGGGAGCAGAACACATTACAGAAACACAGTTCACATGTATTGTTCCAGGAAAAGTTTTTCTTCTAATGAAAATCAGCAGTAACAAAGTTTCCTCAGTGTTCATTTGATTTTAATGTGTAATGTATTGTGTAAATAATGTGTAATCTTTCTGAATGACCATCAAAAACAATGGCAACCTCATCAGAAGTAAGATGACTGAAGAATCATGAGACCAAGAGCCAGGGTATAATAAAAGTGGTGTTTTATTGTGTGCACAAAAACAACCTGGGGCTTCTACAGTTCAAACTAAACTTTAACACAGCAGGCTTTATTACTGATGTACGCCTGAAAGAGGACGTTATAGATAATGCCCAAGGCTAAGATAGGACAAAAACATGAGCAAGGACAGAACATCATGACCTGAGGAACAGACATGTGTACTGGGTCATAACTATCAGTAGGATTTAAAATCATATACTAATTCCAGAAAAATAAAAGTACAATGAATAGAGGTGTTTAGTGGTGTAGTTTTAGGTCAGGGGTTAAAATTCTGTGCAAATCATGCAGTTTTTTAAAATCCTGCAAAGGCCAGAGAGCCAGAGAACTATGAGGATTGAATTCTTGCTCACTGGTAAGTTTCTTGCTATTAAACAAAAATGTTAAATAAGTAAAAGTCTGAACTAAAGGGTCTCAAATATTGAGAACAATTTAAAAATGTTCTGTTTTAAACCATCCTGATCCAACCCAGTTCGTTGTCAAGCTAGATAAGATATAAGAGTATGGGGAAAAATATGAAATTGTGTAGAATAGTGAGTACCCAGGACTGGCTAAAAACTATGAATCTGTAAATTATATTATTATTTAGTTTATTATTACGCACTCATAGCATGCATGTCATAGCAAATTGTACACTGGGTCTCAAATTGGGGCTATTGTAAATTGTCTGGCTTACAAGTTAATAACTTCGATTTGGTGTCTCTTTGCTATTCTGCACTAAACAGTAGGCATGTCACATTGTACACATGAAAAACAAAAACATTTACCGGCCTCTCCACGGTCCATACTATACTCATTTGGCAACTGTTGTCTTGCTGATCATAGTTTCAATTCTTGATATCTGCCCTGTGTTATCAACATGCCAGAACAGTTATCTTAGACCGTAAAATCTGGCTGTACTAATCATGTTCTGGGGTGTATTTGAATAACCAAATTGTTCGAAATGACTCTATATTTATAAGTCTGTCTATACCTCATCCTTTCTTGAAATGTAAAGTAACATATGAAGAACAAGAGCTTAATTTGGTGTTCCACATACTGTATACAGTAAATAAGCAGTTCTAGAGCCCTCTGCTGTCTACAAGGTGAACTGCAATTGCAATGAAAACAATGTCAGACCTTCCTATTCTTCCTAACTGACCCCATCACCTTGGATAAATTACATGAACCTGTGAGTTGTCTTTTAGGGAGCAGGTCCCAAAAACAGGCATGTTTTGGGAGATTGGGGGAAACTGGAGAACACAGAAGAAACCCACATGGACATGGGGAGAACATGTAGAACGCCACACAGACAGTAACCCAAGCTCTGGCTCAAACCAGGGCCCCTGGATCTGTGAGGCAGCAACATTACCCATTATACCACCTTGCCACGGTCTAGATTTTTTTTTTCCACTTACCACGTCCACCTTTAAAGGAAAATACGGCTTTTTGTCTTAGCATTTTACAAATGTGAGAAGCCTTCTTTTTAAAAGACGACATAGCATACAACAACTTGTCATTTCTTATCACTATTTTGGCATAAAATAGCATCACACCACTGGAGTGCTCTGTCACACCCTCTATAATAAGGTTTGGCTAATAAATATGTTGGTATAATGAAGGTTTATAAATATTCATAGATTTGACATCTTGTTAAGTGACAGAATCAGGCAGAGATTTATAACTCCTTACCATCTAGTTTTTCATCATAGTGTGTCTAATTAGTGCCTAATGCTATAATGATATACACAGGTGCACAGGATATTAGTTGCCAAGCTCACAGTCTTAATCAAATCTAAGGAGACAAATATAGACGTATTGCAGATGGGAATCTGTGAGGAGACATCAGCCTTGTGAATTTATTTACAGCATGCTGAGTATCTGTATGTGTGATGGTGTAGGGTGCCTAGAACACCTACTGGCAGGTTTTCTCCGCTTGGGTTTCCTCCAGGTTCTCCGGATTCCTCCCACCTCCCAAAAACATTCTGATAGGTGGACTGGTGATTCGAAATAGCCTCTAGGTGTGAACGATTGTGGGAAAGTGTGCACGCATGGTGCCGTGTGATCTGGGTTGAATCCCTACTGGGATAGGCTCTGACCAGGATAAAGCAGATGAATGAATGAATGAATGAATGAATGAATGAATGACTAAAACATGCATCTCAATATGTCTATTCATTAAATTGTTCACTCAATGAATTATTCATCTAGTCTATGCTAAGAGTTTATATGGAATAGAAGTTAATGACTAGTGTAGAAAACCAACATATTAGGGGATTAAGTAGATCAGTAAATTGCAGGCCATGAAAATACTGTATGTTGATCAAAGTCAGTCTTCAGCGTATGAAGACGGAGCACGAGACCAGAACCGGCTACTGATAGCTACACCATCACTGGGAAATACTGAGAATTTTAAGAAATGGAGAAGCAAAAAATGTTTAAAAGTTTAAGATAGCAAAGCAATGTATGCTTCTTTAAAATAATCTGATCTAAGGGGTAACATTATTGATATTAGTGCTAACTAAGGCAGTCTTAAATGAAAAATTTATGAAAGGTTCCTAACATTCTATTACATACATTTCTTTTTCACTGTCAACAAACCTGAATGTTTTTGATGTGAATAGTGAGAACAGCACTAACATCTCAGTTCACCAAGACCTTCTAAGCCCATGGTCCATCACTTCTACCAGTTTGACTATAGCACAGGGAAAAAGATAATCACATTTTGGATTGGATTGGATTAAATTCACATTTAATCATCGTGTCCTATATTCTGTTTTAATTCTGTTATATCTGTCTCAGTTCTGTTGAATTGTATCTCATTAATCAGGCCAGTACTGAGTTTAAAGCTCTCGCTGATAGGTGGAGCCACAAGACACGGGTGGCACTTTAGATGCTGTCGCTATAGAACAGTTTTCTTAATTCAGACTATATGAATTATCAAAATGCTGAATTTAAAAAAAAAATAGACCATGCATTTATTTATTTATCTTTTTTATAAAGAATGTCTGAGCTGTTTTTATTAATACGTTATCATATAAAAGGATGCACACATATAGGCTGTTCATGATGTCGGTTCTGGTGGAGAAAGGGTTAACTGCGTGAAAATGACACACTAAAGGAGAAGGGGGGAAAAAAAAAAAAAACGTCCACACGCCCTGTGTTCTACTCCGCGGTTTCTTCGCTGTAGGCTCGCTCGCGCTGTCGGTGAAATTAAGGGGACGTGATGAGTCGCGCTCGCACGAGCCGCTCGCGAGCACGGCGCTACTGAACGCTGCTGCTGCGTGATGAGATAAAAGCGCGCGGCTTCGCTCTGCTTCTGTTTTGTTCTCGCGCACCGGCTGAGCGCTCGCGCTGCGGTATCAAGGACCAAAGAGAGAGAGCGAGCTAGACCGAGTGCGCGCGCGAGACACTCAGCCACGAAATGGTCCTGTGCGTTCTGGGGTTTCTTCTCCTGCCACTATGTCTCCAGCTGGTCGGGTTTACACACGGTGAGTATTAGCGCGCGCGAGAGAGAGAGAATCCGTTTGTAGCTTGCGCAACGAAGCTGCAGAAAAAAAGCACGCGAATACTGCACGTTTAAGATGCCCCCGAGCAAATCATACTGGTTCATTCATAATGTAAGTGCAGTATGATGCAACAATGTTACTGTCTAACATAGCCCGGATACCGGCTGTAACCGATCCTTCATTGTGTAATTGACTGCTTCATTGAGCGCTTGGGCCTCCTTCAAGTGTTTAGTAGCAACGTGCAGCTTGGCACGTTTTTATTCTCATGCACCGTGAAGGACTTTACCCCACGGATTTCAGCTGCTAATTTCATTTCCACTCCTGCATTGTAATGACACGCTTGCCCTTAATTTATTTATTGGAGGAGCTAATTTATGGATTAATTCTTGGACATGGGCTCGAGCCGGTGGTGTGCTTTGGGAACTGTGTGTGTGCTATGCAACAGTGTAGATGAGGGCCGTGTGTGCGCAGATTACCCTCACATTGCGTAATTGCCATTTAAACAGGTGACTTCACTTTGAGGCTGTCGTTCACCTAAATCAGTCTCGTGTACCAGGCAAATAATAAAACAATAGCTAGTTCGAGTTAAACAATAAATTTGACAAATTTCACCCTTTGCCTCAAATGTTCTCAAAAGGCCATCATATGTCTGTGTTGATATATTTAAATTTAAAAAATGCTTCTTTTGTTTTGCACTGAGGATTTCGCAGTCATATATAAGCCTTAACCAGGTTTAAACCATTTAGTGAGGTCCACACTGTTAAATTTGTACTACATTAATTGCCTGTTTTCAAATTTTCTTGTGCAGTCTTTCCATTCTTTCATCAACTGCTCTGACTCCAGTTAGGAAAAAATAAAAGTTCAATCAGGACAGCCCAAGTTACCTGCTGAATTCAGCCTCCAAAAATAGTCATTTTCTAACTATCTTAAAGGTTGTTGGGTGTCCTTTTTTTTAACCTGAAGGTTCATGGATGTTTCTTAATATTAAACAAGCGCATAGTATTATGAGTTGTTTAGTTAGTGAAACTTTTTAATGAGGTTTAATGGCCTCACAACTGAAGATAGATCACTATTTCTTACAGAGCATTTTCTTTACTTGTCAGAATTGAACTGATTTCATCTTAAAGAACAATAGAGCAGACGTCCTGCTGTTAATAAATCTGTTTTGTCTAATTATTAACGTATATAATACTATACTAAACTGTACCATTCCTTGTCACTGGGGCGGTACTCTTAAACAGCCACCTTATGTATATATATCTTTTACCTGGAAGTTCCTTTAAAACTTTCCGCTAAAAATCTAATCACAGTCCATTTATGCATCATAAATCTTTTACACACTATCTGGAATTTCAGGCGCAAGATGCTTATTAAAGGTTCAACAGATAAGGGTGCGACTACAGCGCTAAGGAATTGTACAGTTTAGTACATGTTCTAATTTATACTTTTAGAATTTGAAATAACTTGGGTACTTGTTCTGTTTTCTGACTGTTCATGAATTGATGGTATTTAAGCACTTTAATTTTAGTAATGGTCTTGCAAGACTGGTAGTCATGCATTCCATATTGACTACTTGTATATAGGTACAGTACAGTCAGTGCAAAATTAACACTAAATAGCACAGTTATCATGGATAATTGACGTTTGCTGTGATTTGACATGGAAAAATGATGTCAGTTGGACCCCACTCCCCAATCTTGGGCTGCTTTGTTGGCATTTCTAATTCTTCACCTTTCCCCTTACCCATGATCCCATTAGAGAGTGTTGCTTGGTTTACTTTAAGTGGAGGAACGGATCTTTGCTCTGTTCATCCAGAGAAAGAGGTGTGTTCACTTTGATCCGAGGTGTTAGACTTCAGGAGGTAGGGAAAAGCACAGCAAACTGCTGAATTTAGCATTCTGCCTCATTAAACACACCTGTTCATCTAGTCAGCTGTTTTCCCAAGGCCTCTACAGACAGCTTTTCCTCCAAAGACTAGTGAGCCATTATACTTGTTGTTATGCCATTTCTGTTAAGTTATATCTTGGACCTTGTGTTTTTGACTCCAAGGCTGTGTTATGTCGTGTCCACATGGTCATTGCCTTCTAAAAGGAACACGATGTCTCCACTTGACGTGGACTGACATTTGTACAGGGTTAACCTGGGGTGGGGTGGGGGCGCAGTTTTTAAAGAAAGAATTAACATCTTGCTTGTTTTAATCAGACAGATTCTGACCTTGGATAATTAAAATAGAAGGTATACTACATAATAAAATACAAGACTTGGACACATCTATATTTATTTGCTTTTGTAAACTCATAAAGTTAAAGTTTAATACAGTGAAGGAAAGTGAACTATGCAAGTTGGTTGCAGTGCATCTGACCCAATTTGTAGGTAATGTATGTCCATTCTGGGGCTCCGAAGATACCAATTTATCAGATATTGTAAAACACATGAAACCTATATCTGCTGTGCATCATATGACTGTGGTTAAACATAACCTTCCCTATATAGTGGGTTAAAAGCTTACTTCATACTCTACGTCATGCATTTGTATAGGCAGTAGGAAAAAACTTGGGATGCAGATTTTGTTCCCCTACGGTGCATTACCAGTGCAATATAGTTTAGTGTTTTTGCCTTTCAGATGACATGGTTCCTAGCCTTTGGGAAATTATTAAGCACTTTGAGTTGAATCCAGTTACTCCAGTCCTCCACTTAATATTTTTACTCGTCATTTAGGAGAAGGCACAGGCATCCCTCTCACAGCTCCAGGATTCCCGGTTCGATCCTGAGCTCAGGTTATTGTCTGTGTGGAGTTTTGCATTTTCTTGTGGGTTTCCGTCTGATTCCCCAGTTTCAGTATATGGATTGGTGACTCTAAATTGCCCCTAGGTGTCAATAAGTGTGCAAGTGCCCTGCAATGAACTGGCATCACAACCTGGGGTGTAGTGTTCACGCCCTGCACCTGCTGTTTCTGGGATAGGCTCCAGGTCCACCACGACCCTGACCGGGATGAAGTGATTATTGAACATGCTTGAATGAATTAAGGAGAGGACAGAAGTGGCCATTGTGGTGACTTGCTATTTTTTTATGAATTGTCTATAAAGTAACTAAGTTTCTATCTCTGGAGTCCTGATTTTCAGTAGAGCATTATGTGTACATATCTATCTACATTAATTTTCAGGGGTTTTTTTCCTGCCACAAAATGAAAGTGATTTCCCTTCCTTACTAAAGAAAACCCTGAAATGTCAGTATGCTTATTATATCCATCCGTTTCCTCTCTTACTGGGGTTCAGTTGAGGTTTTACTCTGACTGGCAGTGCCAGCCACCTGCTCTGTGACCCGAACTGATCCGGGGCTTTTGCGTGGCTGGATTGGTCCAGACAAAATGTCACTCATTAATGAGTGTTGCATTGTTTCCATGCAGCCGATGTAGGGTCAGTGAATGCAGGCTGGTCAGCTGTGGACAGCTGCTGTTGCCAGTGCACTACTTTCACGTATCTTTGGCTGCCGGCTGTTTGCGTCGCTCTATTGCTCTAGTATTCACCTGATTTAGCATGGTCTGCCATTAGAGCGAACTCTCCTGAAGGGACATCTGCCTGAAGAGAGTACACTCTTCCCTTTTCTACCTCCTTGAATGCATCACATGAAGGGGTTTTGTAATTAACCGTTTAGTTGAATCTGGGGGTGTGAAATGAGCCAGAATTCTAAACTCTCCAGTGTTGTGGCACCTCAGGATTGCCCTCCGTTAGACATTATCTTGAACGTGTGCATCTGTAGGTTTGAGAAATATAACCCTGCCAGGTGCACATGGTTCCTGAAAGCTTCTTGTTTCCTTGAGCGCTTGAACGAGATTCAGAATGGAGGTGTAATGATCTATGGATGAATCAGTGAGCGAATCGGATTCCCCCATGAATCAGGATTTGACTTCTGTCTGATCATGGACTTGCTCAGATACCCTAGTTGTGGGTTCTTCCTTCCTACCTAGAAGCACACTACTGGCTCCCTGTAATCATAGCAAGGCTGCTCATTAAAGCCTTGCTATGATTACAGGGAGCCAGTCACAGCTTCATAAATGCGTTCTATGCTGCTAAGCACACAGAGCTGTGTGCTTTTGTGTAGCAGTTAAAATACGTGTCTAATTTTCATCCACTTAATCCAGTTTAGTCTGCACGGATGAGCAGGGCACTCCTTGTGTAAATCACATCACTTCTGCTTTAAGTTTAATGTGGCTAATTGGTACATCCTCGTATACAGTATAAGATACTTGTCGGATAATAACCCTGTGATCCTGAAGCATTATGCAAATGAAGGTGTTTTGGAGATTTTAAAAAAATAATGAAAGCCCTTTGACTCATAGCTTTTAGTGCTGTTTACAGGATAGGGGATGACTGCATCTGACTAGTGCGCCGAATATATATATATATATATATATATATAAAATCTCTGTGTTCGGCTTTAACCCCGAAGTGGTCATAATCTAAACCAATTTATTCACTTAGCAGACACTTTTATTACAAATGAGAAAGATACAAGCAAAGCGATATATCAAGCAGAGAACAATATAAGTAGTGCTACTATGCAAGATCCATTAATTGAATTCCAGAAGAAGCAAAATGCAGAGTAGAGGTGTAAGTGCAAAAAAATTTTTTTTTTTTTTTTTTAATGAGTTGCTTAGGTGTTCATGGAAGAGGTGGGTGTCTAGCTGTTTTTTGAAGATGGTGAGAGATTCTGCGGTCCGGATTGAGATTGGAAGTGCATTCCACCACTGAGGAACAGTTAGTGTGAAGGTTCTGGAAAGGGACCTTGCGCCACGCTGAGTTGGAACTGCTAAACGTCGGTCGCTAATCGATTGTGAGAGGGAATGTAGGCCTTCAGGAGAGAGTTGAGGTAGGAGGGTGCTGTTCCTGACAAGGTCTTGTAGGCGAGCATCAAAGCCTTGAACTTGATGCGGGCGGCTACAGGAAGCCAGTGGAGGGAGATGAAGAGGGGTGTGACATGGGTTCTCTTGGGCTGGTTGAAGACGAGGCGCGCTGCAGCATTCTGAATCATCTGAAGGGGTTTGATGGAGCTGGCTGGGAGGCCTGAAAGCAGTGAGTTGCAGTAGTCCAGTTTAGAGATAACAAGAGCCTGGACTAGTATCTGTGTAGCCTGTTCGGTGATGTAGGGTCGGATTTTCTTGATGTTGTAAAGGATGAACCTACAGGACCTTGCAGTTGCTGAGATATGGTCTGTAAAGGTCAAGCTGTCATCAAGAATCACCCCAAGGTTCCTGGCCGTCCTAGTTCGCATGAGTGTGAGTGAGCCGAGCTGTACAGTGAGGTTGTGGTTGATTGAATATTTATTTATTGTTATTTTATTCATGTATTTATTTTAAGTAGAGATTTTCAAGAGTGCATGTTTGTTCATCTTCCAGGGTTTTTTTGTTTTGTTTTTTTTTTGTATCTGGCCTGCAACAGTTCTAACAAATAAATCATTTTAAATGAATAATGTTACGAAATGTTGTTTTTTTTCTGAACCACGAGCTTCATATCTGACCACTTAGGGTTAGGGGAAATGAAAGTAAAAACCACGTGTTTGAGCAGCTTGATACACAGCTCGAGACTCAACCACATGCCACGTGGATCTTTCTGGAAAGCTTTCCTGATGAACATGAATAGTGCCTCCTATTTGTATCTGTATGTTTAGAACTTAAATTATCTGTTTTTGAATAATGCATTCATATTTGGTTATATCATTAGTACACATCAGTTTTACCTTTCTTGGTAATCGATATAGAGTAATAGTCTGTCGCTTTCACTTGACCTTTTATTCTCGCCACCTCAGGCTCGCGAATAGAATGTGAGCCATCACAATTCCAATGTGGGAACGGACGCTGCATCCCATCCGTGTGGCAATGTGACGGTGATGTGGACTGCACTGATGGAAGCGATGAGAACACGTGTGGTGAGTCATTGTGTGTGAACCTGTATGTATTCCACTGGTGTGAAACTACAGGATGTGGACTTTGAACTCTGCAGTTTGAGTCTCACACTAGTTTAGAACACTGATGTAATTTCTAAGCTAAGTTGAGAAACAGTGCAGTGCCACAGTACCTTAAATTATTGACAAAAAACAGGCTTGCGAACTACAGCTCTGCATTATTACACAATGGGAGCCATAAGGTCCCCTTCTGGATGATCCAGCTCTCCTTGTATCTATGGTAACTGGGTCATAGAGTTTGGGGGTGGGAAAACAGTGTGTGAGGGAGGGTTTGGCACAGATATGAGTGAGATACACTAATAAATTACAGCTAGCACTTACAGTGAAGTCCTCAAGGTTCCAATCCTTTCCTGTATGATGGTCCCCAAGCGTGCTCTCCTACGCAGTCTAGCCCAGTGAGTGTAAATTTTCTAGTCCTGCGGTGAGCATGCTAATTTATGTGTCTGGAGCTCTCCAGGCACTTCTGGCCATTCTAGCCACCGGAGCCTATTTCATTGGAGTGCACACTTGTTGCTGAGTGGACATGAAGTGACTGATAATAGGGCTGGGCTTAGTGCCCAATGGGAGACGGGGTTCCTTGTAAAGTTCTAGGGCATGACTGTTGACATGAAGAAAATATACATTTACTTGTCGTCACTGAGGCGTATAGCAAGTTGGCAAGGCAAATTGTCATTTTATTGCTTTCACCTTTTCCACAATCTGTTCCCTCTTGGTTGGAACAGTGTGTATAAAGCAACACACTGTGTCCTGCTACACACGACCCCTTCTGCTCTCTGCACCTGCCCGATCCATCCTGATGCCCTACTTCTGGTTGGAGTTCTCATCAGTTGGAAATTACATGCTGCTGCTGAGGATGGCCCCACGTGGTGCAGTCTAAAGATCATTGAGATTACTGAGGATGGTACCACTTAAAAACCATAAAGATGGCTTTGGACCTCAATTCATATGAACAGTTATGCTATGATGGCTGGGACTGCAATTGCCACAAACAGTTTTGCACTCAAGTCTTCATCAGTGAACAGTAGAGAAGTTAAACAAAATAGACTTCATGGTTTAAAAAAGAAAAAAAAAACTGTAATGAATTTCCTAGTTACACAACAGCACTATTTTTGATCATGTAGTATAAGTATATTTATAGAAGGGATTTATTTGTAATCGCACTATCTGGTTTCAGCCAGATGTGGATGGGTTTCCTTTTGAGTCTGGTTCCTCTGAAGGTTTCTTCCTCATATCGCTTCTGGAGTATTTCCTTGGCACAGTCACCTCTAGCTTGCTCATAGGGGATAAATTCATACATTTAAAATCTATATCTTGAATGTATATATTTCTGTAAAGCTGCTTTGGGACAATGTCCACTGTTAAAAGCGCTATACAAATAAAACCGAATTGAATTGAAGCAGCAGGTCTGAGCAGTTCAGTTATGGCTGGCTGTGAAGCAGATTTTTCTGGGCCAGAAAAATGGATGCCTGAAAATATTCAGCAGAACAAATTAGTCAGTTACATCACTATGCAACACTGCCATGTATAGTATTTCTAAGAAATGTTTTGAAATTATGATTATCAAATGTCTAGAAATATCTATACACTGTACAAACTGCACCTGTAATAAAAATGTGATCTATCCATAGCTTGACCATTGCTTTTGAAATTGCAAAAGAAAACACAAATTGGTTATCCACTTATCAGAGTTTTTGTGCAGTAAAGAAGCACAGAGGACATATTCTGGGACATGGCTTTCGCGTACGATGTAAAATCTTTTGCTGAGCTTGTCGTTTTTCCATTTTCCTCACATATTTTACTTTTTAACCAGGCTGAACTGTTAAAAGCCCTTGAGACTTTTATTTTAATCCTGTCTCCGTTGCAGTGAGGAAGACATGCGAGGAACAGGACTTTGTCTGCCGCAACGGCCAGTGTGTCCCCAAGAGGTGGCACTGCGATGGAGAACCTGACTGCGAAGACGGCTCGGACGAGAGCATTGACGTGTGTCGTAAGTCAAATAGGCTTTGTGTGGTTTCCATTGTTCTCTCTGACCGTTATGTTCACAGAAATGGTTTTGAGCAGTTGGTAAAAAGAGAGGGGTAGAGATTCTGTCAAAGCCACCAAATCGGAGTGCGTTAAAGTCTGTAGCCCAAATTCCAATAGAAGGAGTTGTTCAACAGCATGCTTTACATCAGTGAGTGTGTGGGTGGGCTTGGGAGAGAATGAATCAGGAAAAAATGTGACCGGAAATTATACTTGTTTTTTTTTTTGTTTGTTTGTTTTTTTTGCATAGCTTCATCTCCCTTGAGTCACTCATTTGTTGCACTTCCAAATGTGTCACGCTGCAGATGTCACTTCATCCGAATTCAGCAGCTGTGTCATTTATGGTAATGGCAGCAGATCAGTCAGTGTGTCGGTCAGGTTACATCCCACTGCTCTGGGTAACTCCAGTGTGTTGTCCTTTACTTCTGGCTATAGAGCAGTTAATCAATCTTCACACAAATACGAGCAGCTGTTTTAATCGGGCATAGCGAAAAACTCTGCCTGTTGGTGAGATGAGCTGAGGTTGAGGGGGAAATGCTATCCTCATTCATAAAAGGACAATCATCCCACTTTTTCCATCCTTTTTTGGAATATTGATGATATTTTAATAATGATTTAAACACCACTGCATGTATTAAGCATTCATACATGTCCATGCTGTTGAATCTGATCAGAATGGTCAGAATGTGTTGATTAATTTGCTATAACAGCAGGCCAATTAGAGGTTTATATTAATCTCTCTGTTCTTATACATGATTTGGTTCTATGGTGACCTTTATGGTGGGCAGATAATCGGCCTCTGGGTATAACAAACAAAAAAAAAACATTAGAGCCATCCTCTTAAATGTCTGATTTCATATGTGATAAGTACTGATCCATTGTATTTTGTGTTTTGGATTGTTGTGCAATCCACCATGGTATTTTTATGTGTTGGACATGTTGTTCCACGTGGCAGGCATCCAGAACATTTCTAGTTTGACCAGCTGTTGAAAGTCAGTAATACGTGGAATGATGGTGTGTGTGCCTGTGCATGTGGCTCAGTGTACGTGTTTGAGATCATGCCTTTAGAAGGCGTGTCCTGAGCACTGGGACTGCTTGCGTAGGTTATGTTAAAGATTGATCCTTGCTTGTTGTGACCGTGATCTTACACCGAGTAAGTGACCTTTTGACAAACATGAGGTTGTGGGTATAAATAGTGAAATACTGGAACCTATTGTTGCCAAAGGATAAATTCTTTAAGTAATGGTTTACATGTATTTCCTACACATGCTATGGAACCGATTTTCTTCAGGTTGAGCTTGTTAAAGCTGATATTAAGCGCATGTACTTTAACCTTAACAAAGAATAGACTACAGAATGACTTTCTTTCAAGGTTTTATGCCTTTTCAAGGCAAACCAATTCATCAAGTTCTACTGGTTCCTTGGAGTGTTTGTCCAATATTTGGAGGAGTATGCAAATGTTACTGAATAATTCTCCTAGGATTAAGTGCAGGGTTTTTTGTAACCTTTTTACAATAGCATGTTTTAAAAATAAATAAATAAATAAAATAAAAAGTCTTGTCCTAACTTGCTGCTCTTTTATTCAGACACCAGAACTTGCCGTACGAATGAGTTTAGCTGTGGCACAGGCTCCACATTGTGCATTCCTGTCTCTTGGAAATGTGACGGCGAGAGAGACTGTGACAACGGAGAAGACGAGACGAGCTGCAGTGAGTCAGCACCTGTCTTAGCAAAGATTTTGTGACGAATGATCTGTCTGTGACACTTTCAGAGGAAGCTGCTTAGAGGACATAGCCTCAGGGGTCATATGATGCAAGTGTAGCCATTTATTGCATGTGGCAAAGGGTGAGTCAGCCATGGCTTAGGAAACCGTTTCAGTATTTAAGAAGTGTTCCTGGATAGTTTACGGAGCTGATGCAATGCAAGAAAGACCTAACAAGTTCCTATAAAGCACCGGTTTCCGAAACTGGTCCTGAAGAACCCCCTGTGCTGCACATTTCAGTGTTTTCCTGCTCTGACACACCCACTTCAACTCAGGAAGGGATGGTAATTAGCTGATGAGAATCTGGTATGTTGGGAGTATGGAAAACACTTCAGTACAAGGGTACTCCAGGGCCAAGATTGGGAACTGGTGCTGTAAAGAGAGGAAACGTAATCATTTACATTTTTACTTTCTCATCTTACCTTGCAAATGTTTATCTTTTTAATATTATTTCACTTCTTGTATTTTACTGTTATTGTTAAGCACCAGTGCACCAAGACAAATTCACTGCACATGTAAACCCACGGTACTTGGCAAAAAAGGTGATTCTGATCTTTGTTGAATTTGACCTGCTTGTGTCCATTTTTTTTTTCTTTCTTTCTTTCTTTCTCCTCCCTTTAGGTAACATCACCTGTTCTCCTCTGGAATTCACCTGTGCCAGTGGTCGTTGTGTCTCCCAGAACTTTGTGTGTAATGGTGAGGATGACTGCAGTGATGGTACTGATGAACTGGACTGCACTCCCTCCTCCTGCGGTCCTAACCAGTTTCAGTGTGGCAACGCAACGTGTATTCCTATTGGTTGGGTGTGTGACAATGATGTAGACTGTCAGGACCAATCGGATGAATCGCCTGTGCGCTGTGGGAGGAACCCTACGCTGCCGGCTAAATGCTCAGCTAGTGAGACTCAGTGCAGCTCAGGAGAGTGCATTCACCGCAAGTGGCGCTGTGATGGAGACGCTGACTGCAAAGATGGCAGTGATGAGAGAAACTGCCGTGAGTGGCTTAGTTTTAGGATGGCAATTTTTAATAGATTTTTTATTTATTTATTTTTTGTATTCAGTATTTACTAAGAGCTAGCAGTGTGAAGCAGTCCAGGACTGCGTCCTCATGCTAGGTGACAGTAATGCGATACTGGGTGACAGTAATATTATCCTGTTATCAAACTACCCAGCTGTTTGCCGGGATTCCATGGGCATGAGCTTACTCCTACTAAAGGCAAGGTTAAAAATCCACCACTGCCTTGGCTAAATGCCAAACAGATAAGGAGGTGGTGTGTGTGTGTGTGTGTGTGTGTGGCAGTCTGTTAGAGGTCAGCTCTCCTGCATGGTTTAGCCTGTAAGGTGACTTGCGACTCTGTTTTTCCATTCCCCCTGCAGCGCCTCGCTCCTGTCGCCCGGACCAATTTAAGTGTGACGATGGCAGCTGTATCCATGGCAGCCGGCAGTGCAACGGTTTCCGAGACTGTGCTGATGGCACGGATGAAGACAACTGCAAAAACCGTGAGGCCCACTAAAACACTAGTCATTTCCAATCTCTCGATGTCCTACATGAACCCTTTTTATAGACACACTGTTGCATCAAATTAGGTCAAATGTGCACAAGATGTGTAGTAGTGAGAAATTGGGTCAAATCCAGAGTCAATATACAGTTCCTCCTGGTTATTGTAGGAATGTTGTAATTAATTATATTACCTTAGGGTTTCAGGTTTCAGTCTCTGACACACTGCATACTGACTTGGCATGCAGAAAGAGTGTGCATGATTTGATATTTCCTATGGCTTTAGTATCGTTTGTGTATATAATGTGGTTTTCACAGTAACTTTCTTTTCTTCTTCCGTTCCCTCACTACTATAGTGACTCAGTGTAGCGGCCCAGACAAGTACAAGTGTCGGAGTGGAGAGTGTATTGAAATGAGCAAAGTCTGTAACAAGGTCCGTGACTGCACTGACTGGAGCGATGAACCGATAAAAGAATGCAGTAAGTGAACATCATGCAGAGTTTCTGTTTCTGGAACAGTTTTGCTTTGTAGAAATACGTTTTGCACGACACATGGAGAGTTGATTATAGAGGTGCTATATAAACATGTAGACTGTATATAAAGAATAAATAAACAGATTGTGGCACATTAAAGGTTTTGGGCCACCATAAGCTGGCAAAAGCACAGTGTATGTTGGCATAGACTCTACAAGTCTCTGGAACTGTACAGGCAGGATGAACTCTTCGTCCAAAAGATTCCCTTAATTGGTGTTTTTATGATGGTGGTGCCTACGTGAGTGCTCATCTGGTTCATGTTTTAATACGAGCAGTTGCTAAAGTGACATTTGCATTTAGACCTATGGTAGATACTGTAAATAGGCTTGAAATTGGTGGTGCATATTCGGTAACTGTAAATTAGTGTGATGTCAGGAAAAACTGACAAGCAACTGTTATTCAGGTGATTAAGAGTGGCAACTGGATCCGATTTAGATCTTCAGCAAGATAAGCATCTATATAGAAACCCCTCAGTACAAAGACGGATGTGCAGTTTACTGGTTCACTGGTGGGAAACCATAAGCACTGGTCTACAGAGATGTGGGAGAATGTGATATCAGATCACTATATTCTCAACAAGTGGGCAAGTGCATGAGTGGTATACACTAAGAGAAAACTACAGGCCTTGTTGCTTGGACCCCTACAGTGAGGAGATCTGGTAGGCTTCGTGGGGAATTTAAGCATGGTTTTGCTCCATTTGACCCCTTGGAGAGAATTGTCACTGAAAATCATTAGTAGTGTTGTGAATAATTTGTATACATGTGGGATATAGTATATGGTCTGTTGTACAACCCCTGGACAAAATGATGGAATCGCTACACTTGGTGGATGTTCACTCGCCTTTTTTACTTTGTAGTAAATGAACAAATCAGATATGACGCACAACAATTTTTGTTTAATAGCTGAACATTCTGGCTTTGTGAAACCTAGCTCAAACAAGTTAAATTAAATTGTTTTTAATTAATGGCATATTGTTTTCCAGATCAAGTAGAGAGGAAAAACTATGGAATCACTCAATGTTGAGTGGGGGGGAAAAATATGGAATCAACAAAAATAAATAAATAAAAATATCAATTGGTACTTCGTTGCTCCTCCTCTGGCTTTTATGACAGTCTGAATTCTTTGAGGCATGGACTTCACTAATGAAAAATAATATTCTCCATCAAGCTGGTTCCAACTTTCTCTAATAGCGGTTGACCGATCAGCTTTGCAGGATGGAGCTTTGTCATGGACCAATTTTTTGTTGAATTTCCACCATCAATTTTCAGTCGAATTGAGATCCAGACTGTTTGCAGTCCATGTCATGGAGTTTATCTGCTTTTCCTGAAGAAAAACCTCAACACTTTTTGGTCTGTGGTAAGATGCATTATCATCCTGAAAAATGACTTCACCAAATATATTGTCTATCAGTGGAATGAGAAGTGTCCAAAATTTCAGTGTATATGTTTGCATTGACTGTGGAGATCTCCCCCAGGTCGTTTACCTGACCTACAATCCCATATCATAAATGATTGCTTCTCTTTAGCCTACTGTAAACTTGGTTTCTTCTGTTTAAATGTTAGTGCTGGTATTCGTTTGGCTTTTCTATGCGTAAATCCCATTTCATTCAGCTGATATCTTACAGTTCTGTCTCAAACATTGACTCCTGTTTCCACCCATTTGTTTTGTTGCGCATTTTCTATTTTCAAGGCATATTGCTTTGACTTTTCTATCCTGATGATGTTTTGACGCCCTCAGTCTACCCGTATGTTTTCCTTTTATAACCTTCCCATTTTGTTTATACTTGCACCAAGGTTTAGACACAGCTGCCTGGGAACAGTCGACATCTTTTACCACACTCCGTGTTGATTTCCTTCTTGAAGGAGTTTTTAAATCCTTTCCATTGTTTCAGCTGACAACTCACTTGTTGGAGCCATGTTTCCTTTCAAAAAGTCCAAGGTTAAGGTCTGTAAGCACTCTCTCTTTTAACTGCAAACTAATTAGCATTTTTAGACTTGTGCTGGTATTTTGTTTTAGAAATTCAAATTATAAGGTGATACATAATTTTTTCCTCAACATTGGGTGATTCCATAATTCATTTCTTCCCTCTATTTGATCTGGGGGGGGGGATATGCCATTAATTAAAATAATTTCATTTTACCCGAATGAGGCATGTTTCTCCCAGCCAGAATACTCAGCTATTAAACAAAACTTTTGTCATATCTGTAACTTATTTGTTATAAATAACATAATTTATTTATTATGACGCAAACAAGCTGGGTGAACATCCTCTTAAGTGTGGTGATTTCCATTATTTTTGCCAGAGGTTGTATTCTCTCTTGAACCCACTTTTCTCTTTGTTTAAATCCTGCCCTATGCAGCTTTGGTTGATTTCACATTTCTTATTCTGCATGGCATTGTGGTTATGAAAGGACAGTGTTTATTGAGCATCCCAAGGACTTGTCTCTCTTTCCACCATTCCTCACACATTGCCTGTAAAATATTGAACATTGTGTAATTCTTTCTTTTTTTTTTCTGGCCTGGCTTTTCATTTCAGATGTAAACGAGTGCCTTCTTAACAACGGTGGATGCTCACACCTGTGCCGCGACTTGGTGGTCGGCTACGAATGTTACTGCACGCCTGGGTTGCAGCTCCTTGATCATAAAACCTGTGGGGGTGCGTGCAACTCTACACTGTTCAGATAAATGATTGAAAACAGGTCTGGGTCTGTTCTTCAGTGGAGCTATAAGAGGATTTGGAGGAATTTTCTTTCCCAAAATGCCATTTCATGCAATTACCATAGTGGTCAGTAGCTGCTTTGTTTTTGTAAACGCTTCAGCATTCTCTTCCTCCCTTGCAGATATCAACGAGTGTCTGAATCCTGGGATCTGTAGTCAGATTTGCATCAATCTGAAAGGAGGCTACAAATGCGAGTGTCATGAGGGTTATCAGATGGACTCCAGCACAGGAGTGTGTAAAGCAGTAGGTAGGTGAGATTGTGTTGAGTGCTGGAGATAAATCATTGATCACCTGAGCTCCCAAGGCTCTTGGAATTCACTGTGGGAGGTTCCTTGATATCACACACTGAAGGTTGATTTTGCCTGGATCATCATCAGTGCTGATTGTTTTGCTAGGTCAAGTGGGTGTGCATGTACACATTCGTAGTGCTAACAGGCTAGCTACGCAAACCTTGGTTGGACTTGAACATTCATAAGCCACATGATTGCTGGTAGCTTCGGGCCAGACCTTCAGCTCTATCTCCTGCATTGTAGGCAAAGAGCCTTGTCTGATCTTCACAAACCGGAGAGACATCCGGAAGCTGGGGCTGGAAAGGCGCGAGTACACACAGATAGTAGAGCAGCTGCGCAACACTGTGGCCCTGGATGCAGACTTCAGCCATCAGAAGATCTTCTGGGCTGACCTGGGACAGAAAGCCATCTTCAGGTATCTGCACCACCCTATAGTGGGTGGGTGGATAGTAAATGTTGGAAATACATTGACATGATTAAATGAAATTAAATTTCGCTATGACTAATTTTTAATCAACTGTTTTTGTATTCACAGTACAGTACTAGACAAGCGTGATGATGTGAGCAGACACACCAAAGTAATTGATGTCCAAATGCCTGTAGGGATAGCAGTGGACTGGATCTATAAGAACATTTACTGGTCAGACCTGGGCAGTAAGACGATAGCCGTGACCAATTACAATGGTACGAAGCAGAAAGTATTGTTTGACAGGGACTTAAAGGAGCCAGCTTCGATTGCAGTGGATCCTCTCTCTGGGTAATTTTGTACTGAGAAAACAAATTGTATACCTTCTGTTGATCTCCTTTGTGGATAATATATAAATATGACTATCTTTGTTTGGTATGCCTTGTCCTGACATTCAGGGTTGTGGGGTCTCGTCAAAATTTTTAGCCCAGACACCTGACTCTAGCCCGAAAAGATTGGGCATTGGAAAATGGAGATGGATCCCCCCCCCCCCAGTCTTTGCTTTGAAAATAACTTCACTATGGTGTGCACACATTTCTAATATGCAACACACCTTTTTATCATATTAACATTTATTCAGTCCCTTTAGGTTTTTGCATTGCAGAGATTAACGCAAATCAAGCAAAACTCAGTAATATATGTTTACAGTTTTTCGAAATTACCAGATTTTCAGTGGATTTGGGCTAAGACCTCTCGTATGATGTCATCACAACACTCAGTGAGCCAAAGCTTTCTTTGATTTGCGTGCTTCGTACCTGAGTGCAACTAAAAGTTACCAGCGAACATTACTGCAAATTCGAGTCATTTTCTGAAGAGAAAAAAAAAAAGCACAAAAAACTTGGAAATTTCATCACAAATTTTGGAGATGGGGGGGGCGGCACAACAAAATCCAACATTTTTGGCTGTAACAATCCCCCCAAAAAACTCTGCGAAATCCTGTATAGACTGTATTATCCACTCAATTTCCCTTTGAAAGTCTTTGCAATACATCTTAAAAAAGAACAGATAAAGTATCTGCACTTACATGTCCATTAATAGCCTATGTCTAAGGAAATTGATTATACTTAATTATGCTTATTTGCTTAAAACAAAATCTGTGCAGCTGCAGACAGAACAAGCTCCAAAAAATGCCACCCTTGGAATTGTTTTTTCTTCCCCCACCTGCAACCTTGTTACAGAATTAGCCCACAAACCACAACCTTGACCCAGTTTGTGTATATAGGATATTTAAACTGTTGTATAAATCTTGTCTCAATGCTTATCTACTGAGTGGTAGGTTTTTTTTTTTTTTAGTTTGAATTTGTTCTTCATTGCTTGATAATTTAAGAAAAAAGGGGGGAAATAATAATATTTTTGTTGCTGGTTGTTGTAGGTTCCTTTACTGGTCAGACTGGGGTGAGCCAGCTAGGATTGAGAAGTCTGGAATGAATGGGGTAGACAGACAGATCCTGGTTGAAACTGACATTCAGTGGCCCAATGGTATTACCCTTGGTAAGTACTGGTTAAATGAAGTTTGAGTGATGATGAGCAGGATGTTACATTTTATAACTACCTGTTGTGGAAATAATGTTGACTAGTCCTGCCTCTACAGATCTGATCAAAAGCAGACTTTACTGGGTGGATTCTAAGCTGCATACACTGTGTAGCGTGGATCTGAATGGAGATAACCGGAAAAAAGTCCTACAGTCCCAAGACTACCTGGCTCACCCCTTTGCCCTCACAGTGTTTGAGGTATGATTATCTCAATCCTCTTCTCATAACCTGTTCTGTCTCTATGTTGCCTTAGTGCCTCATAAATGAACAGCCAAATCTGATTATATATCCAATTTATAATGTGTTTTACTAGAGCAAATAGTCTGAAATTCTGTATGGACCCAAGTCATGTTTGTGTGATAAAAAGCATTCCTCCTTATACTCTATGTTGTCCAAGATGTTACAGCTTTGGCTGTAAGTGATCAAAACAACTTGTACCAGAGTTGTAATTAAGTAAGTAAATAAATAAATAAATAAAATGGCAGTAGGTTTTAACCCTGGTTCAGATACATGCAAATAAACCACATCTCAGAAATAAAGGTACCAAGCTGTACTTTTCCTTGTTGCTGGCTGGTACTATCAGTGGTTGCACATCTGGTACTGATGTCTTTTAACTAGGAAAGTGCATCTGTGGTACCTTTTTTTTTTTTTTTTTTTTTTTTTTTTTTTTTTTTTTTTTAAATTATTTTTTTACAATAGTGATCAATAAGGTTCCTTTATGTATCTTTTTTAATGGTTCCAGGTAAAATATAAATACTAATTTTATTTGTATTTAACTTTTGCGTACTATTTTTATTTCTGAAAAAACGTCAAAATCTACACCTCAGTCTTTTGATTGAGCGATTTTTAGTTGGTAGGTACCTCTCAACACCCTCACCTTACTTGTTTTGACAGGATCGAGTTTTTTGGACAGATGGTGAGAGTGAGGCTATTTATGGGGCAAACAAGTTTACAGGATCAGATGTGATTTTGCTGGTCAACAACCTGAACGAACCGCAGGACATTATTGTCTATCACGAACTCGTACAGCTGTCCGGTGAGTGCATTAGCATTAAGGATGGCAGCCATGAACCAGAGAGAAACATGGTGTGAAGTCATTCTGAGATGCTTGTAATGGGACAGAAGACCTTTTGATCAAGCTGAAGGTTTTTTTCTATTTCTCTGTAGGCATCAACTGGTGCAATGAAAAAGTAGAAAATGGAGGCTGTTCCTACATGTGCCTGCCAGCACCTCAAATCAACAAACACTCCCCCAAGTATACGTGTGTGTGTCCCGAAGGTCAGGAGCTGGCCTCAGACGGCTTGCAGTGCAGACCAGGCAAGTATCTGGCACCGTAGGGGTTAATGAAGTTTCTCTATTCGTCTGCACCCTTGTTGTGTTCACCCTCCATTCTGCAGCAGTTTCCTTTGCATTTATTTGCTCTGTGTCCACCACCTCACCCCCTCTGTGCCTCTCTTTCTCTCCTCTTGAAGCTAGGCTTGGGCTGTCTTCCTTTGAATACTCTTTTCAGAATATGCCATGCTGAGTAATATACAGATGGGACTTGGCATTGAAACCTAACCGCACAACACTAAGGGGGAATCCATAGGAACTAAGGAAGGTTTTAAGGACAAACATCACTGCATGAATACTTCTTTGGCTCTTAAGCCTAAACAAAATAAGAGGCTTTTCTTTACTATGCAACACATTAGAGGTAGCAGGAGAGCCCTCTAATTGCCTCCATGAAGAATGCAAGAGCATTAAACTGTTCTCTCTGACTCGATTGCTTTCAGTAGATGAAGATAAAGAACTCTAACTCCATTGTGTCTGAATGGGCCAAGCTTTCATGGGCCCTCCCTTCAGAGTTACGGCTAGATCAACAAAATGAAAACGGTAGTTTTCTCCTCCAGTAAAGAACTTGTATTCCATGGGCACGGTCAAAACCGCCTCAGATTTACATTTAATTTGAGTTTGGTTTACCCAGAGTAATGGCTCCAGATGGTGAGAATGTTTTACTTATACAACAAGTGTGACACCTGAGTGTCTGGGATTGAGCTAAAGGGTCACATAAGAGCAGTCAAAATCACAGCAAGTGCTTAGAGACATGGTTTTCTAGGCTTTCCTACGAACAGTACTAGATCAAGAAAATCTGTATCTGAATATAGTTTTAGAGGTGCGTTTTGGTACTTTGTCAAGCTTTAGGAGACCGGTTTAAACAAAAATATTTGGGTCATTAAAATAGGAATACTTTTCTACAGTATCTTAAGCCAAGCTTCCGTGTTCGTTTGGATAGATTTCAGCAGCAAATCCATTATTTTTCTTTTTGTGTGCACCAACTTTGCCTTTTAATTTTAATTTCCCAGCCATTTGCCATATTAGCCAATTCAGTGGCAATTTTTTTTTTCTACCAATTTCACTCTATCATGAGTTTGAATCACAGATGTTACAGCCATCCATGACCCAAAATTGGCTGTACTCTCTGGGCAGGAATGGGGGAAGGGGGCATTACCGTGTCTCCCCTGTCAATCACAGCAACACTAACCAGTCATAGGTGTGTGTGAGCTTATAGATGTTGAAGAGGGTAGGAAACTTTACACTGCCTTGCAATGCAACATGAGTAGCCTTTGGAAAAGATGCAGAGGTTGGCTTTACATGTCTCAAAGGAAGCACATGTTAGGCTTCACCCATCTGTTTGGTAGCTGTCATGTGATAGAGTTGGCTAGTGGGTACATATTTTCATTTCAGCCCCCTGCTTGCTTACTAAAGCTCCATTGCTGAATTTTTTTTTTTTTTTTTTTTTTTTTTTTTGCCTTTTGATTCTTAAATAAGTAGTATAGGTGGCTTTATATCGCTGTGCTCTTTTGTAACAGTGGCATCTACAGCCGTTCCACAAGATGAAGGGCGGGTGCTCATACACCCCACACATCGTCCAGGTAATTCAGTCTCCCACTGCAAGTCTTTAGACTGCATGTGCATGAAAACCATCCAGCCAAACTGGCTTCATGGCTTTAAATGTAGTCCTGTAGCGTACGGTGGGAACATCTTTCAGTCAAGCTGGAACCTAAAGCCATGTGTTTACTGTTTATTTTAAATGACCTTGTGGGTCAGCAATGTTAATTTAAGTTAAGTGATGCAATACCCCCTCATTATGGCCATCTGTTAATCTCATGATTAATATGGGAAGACTTACAGCAGAGGTCACTTTGCAAATAATAGATATCTAGCACAGCACTATGACCTAATTTCAGATACAATGTTTAACTCTGCCTGTAAACACTCACCAACTTTGGCCAACTTCTTTGCAGCCCATAGCCCTGTGGTCCATCTGTCAGATTGGTTGATGACTCACCTACAGTACATATTGGTTTAAGAAATAACAATGTTTCTTTTTCTGCTACTGAAACGCCTTCCCCAACATTCAGACACTCCGAAACCCAAGGTCGCAATGCAGTCAATGCCCACTGGTAAGCTCTGCCATTTTAGCCGAGTGCTCGCTCTGAATACTACTAACAGAAGTTTGAGAGTAGATCCTGTGTTGCGTTAGACTCAAATAGCCTCCGCAAACACCTGTGCTCAGGTTAACTAAACGGCAGCTGTGAAATTCCTGGTTTGCTGAAAGGGGTGCCGTCTCTCTGTTGAAAGCTAGTGCTGTTGTACTTTTCATTTTAAGCATAGGTCCATTCATCCACTTGTATTCTCATACCTTGCATGTGATCACCCTTTAGGGTTCATTTTTAGGTTGAGTTTTTATTTGCTTCATTTTCCCCTAGCAATCTAGCTCTGTCCCTAATTCGAATGAACTAGCATGTTTGTGTTCTTTAGTGCCCCACTGATCAGTTTATAACTCCTTCTCATCAATCCATATAGAAAGAAATATCAGCACCTCCATACATGAGGTGAAATCAGCCAAAGGATCAGCTGCAGCTTGGGCAGCTTTGCCAGTGTGTAAGTCATCCTACTTTTCCCTTACTATTGGAAACATGTAGCATTTCTTGGTATAAAGTTTAAATCTCTCTCTCTCGCACTCTCTCTCTCTTTTGCAGTGCTGCTGGCCATGACTGCAGTTGGGGGTTACATAATGTGGCGGAATTGGCAGATGAAGAATAAAAAAAGCATGAATTTTGATAATCCGGTGTATCTGAAGACTACAGAAGAAGACCTGAACATTGACATAAACCGACAGACTGCCTCGGTTGGTCACACGTATCCTGCTGTGAGTGACTATTTTTATTCAGTGTAAAAATGGAAATGTTAATTTAAAAAAAAAAAAAAAAAAAAAAATCCATCACTTAATGTCGTGAACACATTTTAAATTTAAAATTTTAAGTAGCTTCATATAACAGGGATATGAACTGGTTTATATGATTGGTTTTCTAGTTGAGCATATACTTTAGGGTATACCAGGTTGGGTTTAATATTTTCTCAACTTATAGTACATCAGAAATAATTCTAGCTCACAGAAATTTTAGCCCATTTACTCCCGTTTAGTCCATTTCCTATTCCCACCCAATAGCTAGCTCTGCCCAATAGATAATAGGTGGAAAGTGCTATCTGGCCTCTTACGCATACGTGAGCTCACGGACACCCACGATTGGCTAGTGACATGCTTGTTGATGGTGGAGAAAGTAATGCCATTTCTCCCACCCACAGTGCACTACCAATTTTGCTATCTTGGACTCTTGGGCATGGATGACTCCATGTTTATGGATGGATGTAATGGATATTCTTCTGTTAAGCCTTATTCAAGCTGGATTAGTTTTATCAGCAGTCTGTAGGTTTCACAAGCCTGAAAAGTAACAATTCCTGAGAATTACCTTATGTATTTCACAAAATACCCCTAGTATTAGTAATCTTGTTCAAAACGACCTTGTGATGATGAATGACAAACTGATGATCGGCATTGCCACGCATAGACCTGGAGTTACTGAGCAACACATCCGTCAGGCTATGATGTCTATCAGTCATCATTTGGGCACAGTACACAGACTATCCTGGCTGAATTGTATAGTTAATTCCCTTACAATGAATCTCAACGTACAAATGAATCAAAGTCAAAAAGTGTTTCTTCATTATTAGTCATATTAACATAGCTATTGTGACGTGGTCATTCTTATGGATCACCTTTTAATTGGTTTGTTAAATGTCTGTTCTTTTTCAGATTTCTATAGTAAACACAGAAGATGACATGCCATAACCAGGTTTCTACACTGCTTCTATTTATGAACTGTCCACTTGGGACACCCGCCAAACACTGCTGTTCCAGCAGGCTGACAGTCAGATGCCTTCCGAAGTGCATTTCTCCATTGTTTCTTAGGGGTGGTGTGTGTCTTTTTGTGTGAAATACATTGACATGCTTCCTTCTTACAATAAACATGCCCAAAGCATAATATAACCGAGAACGTGGCCTTTTCCTGATTCTGCCACATGCAAAATGATTGACCGACTCGACAGCTCTCACTCTTTATGAGATGAGAAATTGAAGAAAGAATCTAGACATGGCTAGTTCGGTTGATCATTCTGTGCAAATTAATGTTTAGATGCAATCCAAATTTTTAGGTAACCATCTTGAAAATGTGTGGTGTTTTTCTTTTTTCTTTTCTTTTTTCCCCCCTGAGGAACATTTACCTCCAGAACTACACTCTTCTAATGATTCTTGTGTCCATGCTGGGGAAAACTGTAAGCTCTATAAGAGGAGTGCTTTTGGAAAATTTGTAAAATGCTGTAAATATCCCAACTTCGAGTAATCAGGATCCTCCAAGCACTTTGGTCAAATGGTCATATGTAAATAAGATTGTATACAATTGACAAACAATTTTTGCTATGGTGGGTTATAGTACCAGGGTAGATTAAAATGTATAAAATTAAAAAAAAGAGAGAAAAGGTTTGTTAAACTATTTTGTATGTTTGTGCTGTTCCTATAACCTCTTTTTTATAGCATTGTACAGGAAGGAATAAATGCTCTGTATTGAAAAAATTTGCAAATACTTAAAATAAAAGGAAAGTGTCAGTTGAATACGATTGCAAAAGTAATTCCTTCAAGTTATTTTGCTGTTTATGGAAAATGGAGGAAGTGTTGAGAAATGAAGGGATTTGGCATTGCAGGGGATATACCAAAAATCAAGAAATTTATAAATGCATAATCTACATTAAAAGCTTACATTAAGGTGGATGTAACTCTATGAAAAGGTTATATTGCTCAGGCTAATTAGTATTACAGGTTAGAGTAATGCACTTGACATTCAAGGGCTTGTCTACATAACAGGGTGTTGATCATCTTTGCCTGGCTTGTGTACATTAGTAGCAAAACTAATTCTGATGGGGTGTTTTTTTTTTTTTTGTTTTGTTTTGTTTTTTTCTTCCTTCCTTTTTTGGAGATGCTGGCATTACTATTTCCAAGAAAGCTAAACATGAAGGAGCACCTCTGATTAGAGTCCAGATTGAGTATGAGAGCATGGAAAGAAAACCCTATTAGGGTTTGTGCCTGGCGTATGGGATAATGCCTAAAGTCTGTTGTGGAAGAGATTTGTGAATGTAAGGCAAATGAAAGACATCAGGGTGGGGAATCTAGGGAGAGGATAATAGTATTTAAACCGTTAAGCATACAGAGCCTCTCAGTCAGCAACATTAGACAGTCACTGCTGCTTCCCCCACCCCCACTGGTGGGTGTATTAGAGATATGCACTGCTCTTGCATGCTCAATACCCAGTGAGACTGGTTGAGAGGACATGACAACCACGTTCAAGCTTAAGGGAAGGAGGCGAAGCCTTTTCCCCAATTGCAAGCTTGGGGCCGCAACCCCTTCTCCCTGTGATCCAGTGGAGGAGGTTGAGCTTCCATTTGCCCAGCAAAACTGGCTGAAGCCATGGAATTCAATGCAGGAACTCAGCCGAAATATCTATAACCTTGAAGAAGAGTATGATGAAGACTATGACAAGGTTTTACCACCCCCTGTACAGATATCCTCTCCAGCTAAAAACTACATGCTGAACATCAATGTAGGTGGTAAGGTTTACCAGATATCTTACAGGGTGGCAGCCAGATATCCTAAGACCAGAATTGGTCGTCTTGCGACATACACAGACCATAACAGAAAGCTTGACCTCTGCGATGACTACGTTGTCCAGAATAATGAATTTTTCTTTGACCGAGATCCGGATATCTTTCACACCATCTTCAATTTTTACCGGACTGGGGTTCTTTGGATAAAAGATGAGTTGTGTCCTCGCAACTACTTGGAGGAAATCAACTACTGGGGTGTCCGAATCAAGAATACTCACCGCTGTTGCCGAATCTCATTTGAAGAACGACAAGACGAGCTGAACGAGCAGCTGAAAGTGCAGCGTGAGCTGCAAGCTGAAATTGAGGTGGAGGAAAACGAAGCGCTGTTCAGAGGAATGGCTTTCGGGCATACACGTCACAAAATTTGGAACCTCATGGAGAAACCTTTCTCTTCAGTCACAGCCAAACTTATGGCTGTGGCTTCCAGCTTGTTTGTGTTGGTGTCATTGGTGGCCATGACCCTTAACACAGTAGAGGAGATGCAGTACACAATGCCAACTGGCCAGCTTAGTGGGAAAACCTATGCAGAGTACGTGGAAACCTTCTGCCTTACATTCTTTACAGTGGAGTACCTGCTCCGGCTTGTGTCCACACCAGATCTCAAACGCTTTGTGAGGAGTATGTTGAATGCCGTGGACCTGATAGCCATCCTCCCGCTGTATCTCCAGATGATCCTGGAGTGCTTTGAAAACGAGGACCTTAAGAAACATGGCAGCGACATTGAGACAGTAGGGCGGGTTGGGAAAGTGGGACAGGTGCTGCGTATCATGCGTCTCATGAGGATCTTCCGCATTCTGAAGTTGGCCCGACATTCCACCGGATTGCGAGCCTTCGGCTTCACGCTCCGTCAGTGTTATCAGCAAGTTGGCTGCCTTTTCCTTTTCATTGCAATGGGAATTTTCACCTTCTCTGCCATGGTTTACACTGTGGAGCATGATGTTCATCAGACAAACTTTACTAGTATACCTCATGCATGGTGGTGGGCAGCTGTAAGTACACTTTATTATAAGTACACCATCAAAAGTAGTTTAAGTGTACTAGGATATCTGATTGTTCCGATCAACCTTTTCAGGAGGCAGCTATTTTATTTAAATGAAATTCCTAATAGTTTAATTTGTAGCTGGAATCATGGGCATAGGGCTTTCCCTGTATTACTTGAAAACTTGGCAACTTACACTTGATCAATGCCGAGCAGTGCAGTTATAATGTAATGCTATTAAACATTGCCTCTCGAGGGCATTAAGGCTTAGTGTGAATACAGCCCTTGCGACCTATGCAACAAATTTCTATTAGTAACCCTTGGCTCAGGTCAGGTGTTTTCCCCCATACATACATGCACAAGTGTGTTTAACTGGTTTAATGTTTTTGTTCTGCAGGTGAGTATTTCCACAGTGGGCTACGGTGACATGTTCCCAGAGACGGCCCTGGGTAGGATTTTTGCGTTTGCCTGCATCTCATTTGGGATCATTCTGAACGGCATGCCTATTTCCATCTTATACAACAAGTTCTCAGACTATTACTCCAAGCTGAAATCCCATGAATACACCTCCACTGTGAAGGCACGTGGCAAGGTGAGGTTTGCCAAAAGAGCTGTCAGGACGTTTGTAGAGTGCTGTGACAAATCCTGACACTAACCCACAAGACATTCTAGCAAGAGAAGTCCTGCCAAGTGTTACACATGGAGGGGAACAAAACAATGAAAAGAAAAAGAATCAAGTGATTTCAGTACAAAAGAAACAAGGAGTATGGCTAATTTCAATTGTATTTCAACTATGGCCATGTCGAATAAAAACCCATCACAAATGGAACACTAATTTTTGGAATAAACATTGAGAGGCACGCTTATTATTGCAATTGCTGCTAAGCATCAGCATTTTTTTTAGATTTCTCTCAGTGTATATATACACTAAACTAAATTCATTAATCTTGCTGTACTGACATCAATTTCTCAATAAAGTCTATTTTTGCATGCAGCAGAATTTTTTTTCTTTATTTTAACTGTTTGCATGATGTTACACATCTGTTTTCTATTACAGTTTTATTAGTGATGGTGCAAAAAAAAAAACCCTCCACACGTGTTGAAGTAAAATTGAGTGTCTAAGCATTCGTTGTCCAACACCACAGGTGAGGTCACAATAGGAATTTGAACAAGCCCGATACAATCATTTCAACATAAGGATGCACATGTTGGCTTTGTTTTTTAAAAACAAAACAGACTAAATGGAAATAATCCTGTGCAGATGCCTCATATATATTTATAATTAATGAATTCAAGGGCCAACATCTGGCCATGATTTGTTGGATTCGGTTTACCTTTATGCACATCTGCACAAGATTTAATCAGCAAAAGCCGATTTATGCTTAAACAGATTTTCTCAAGCAACAAGGTTGCCATGCCTAAATCACCTAGCTGTTTTATGTAGGGTTTTTGTTTTGTTTTGTTTTTTAAAAAAGTAAACTAAAGATTATAAACCTTTCCATTGAATAAAGTATCGAGTCATACCAATGAAAGCAATTAACTTAAAACTAATGCTCATACAAGCAAAAGATCAACCCTTGGCCCTTAACATAAGGACACAAGTGTTGCAGATTCCATGAAGACAGATGGGTGTGAGACAGGACAACAGAACCTATTTTTGCATGCTTTTTCCTCTGTATGAGAAATCCTCACAAGGCTTAAGACTGTACATTTAGCAGGACCTGGGGATAAATAGTTACAATAGTTTTGTTTTTTTTGTATGAAAAGTAGTTTTATGCTTCAACATAAAGCATTGTGTTCTGTCAAGTTCAAAATAATTCTACACTTCTAAAAGCAATCCTTTGACTCAGTTAAAGGCTTCATGCTTCACAATAGAGCAACCACATTCTACTTTAGGTGAAATATATTTAATATTCATGTTTCAATGTAATATTAAAGATTAAACAAGTTTGACATTGACAAATTCAACAATCTGTTTGTGATCATTGTACTTAAATACATATAATCCAGGGGGGGAATGATTAAAAGAAAAAAACAAATCAAAATAAAATATTACAAAACCCATTACACTACACAATTGAGGTCCTCTTGCTTAGTTACAAACTGGACCTAGTTACGTCAAGTCCTACTGAGGGGAGGGGAAAGGAAACAGAACTTCATCGGAGAATTCACCGTCTCAATGTCTAGCACCAGCAGGATGCAGTGTATAAAGGCAGTGTGCATCAGTACCAAGGTTTTTACTTAGGCCAGTTTCTCCAGCAGAACTTCTACTCCTTTCGAGTTTTGTACTTTTTGTAGGTCAGTAATAATGGACTGTAAAGCAGCCTTTACTTCCTGCACAACACCATCGTCTGCACTCTGGAGGAGACTGGAGAGGGCAGAAACATAGAATTTAATGTTAATTCAGAAGCCATGTTAATGTAGACCATTACATATTAAGTGGATTTACTACATATGGTATTTATCTAATCTATTCATAACCTTTATGATCACTACACAGCTTAAATGGCAGGCAGAAAAACCAGGAGAAATAAAACTGTCACACGTAGAGATCACTCTTAATTACAGAGGAAGTTCACCATCGTTATAATTCAATCTATTACAGTAATATTTAGATAAGTTATAACCATCTCTAAATCCTATAGATGACTAGGAATTTGACTTCTGATTTTATTCATTTATGCCATTTACTTCTATGGAAAATCATTCAGTTTTAATAATAGGAGTTACTGTATTTGTCATGTCTTCCATTTGCAAGTTAAATCCACTGGTAATTTACCTACACTATATATGGCCAAAAGTATGTGGTCACCTGATCGTCACACCTATATGTAGGCCTTCGCCGACACTGAACACCTTTGGGATGAACTGGAAGGCTGTCTGCATGCCACGCCTCCTCACCGGACATCAGTGCCTGACCTCACTAATGCTCGTGGCTGAATGAGCACAAATCCCCCACAGCCATGCTTCCAAAATAAAGTGGAAAGTCTTCCCAGAAGTGTGGAGGCTTTTAACTTTAGCAAAGGGGGCGGACCAAAAAGTCATATTGATGCAGATGGTTTCGGAATCTGAAGCATGAATAGGTGTGACGGTCAGGTGTCCGAATACTTTTGGCCATATAGTGTTCGCACTTACAAGGTACAAGGCCATAATTATGTGCTTGTGTCGATTATATTATAGGATTGGCATAATGGCAATGAGAAAGACTATTAAAAGTTCAAAAGTTCCTTGGGGCAGGCCTGTATACAAAAAACTAATGGAATTATGCATACAGCAATGTTCATTGATTTTAAAGGAATTAACAGTCAATAATCAATCAACTTTCTGTTCTCATAAAATATCACTTGCTATGTAACGAAATCAGCACTTCAAGGTGTGCAATTATTGGAAAATAATCAGTGGAGGGGTGGTGCAATGCTGGGTATACCACAGTAATTGCTAACCCCTAACAATTATTTTATTAATTAAAGAACACCATGGCATACTTTATCTGTTTATAGGTACAAATTAATGATGTGGAATGTCCAAGAAACATGCTAGTTCCTGTTATCACTTATTTTATATCAACTATAAACAGTCATCTGACTACCAACCTCTATGTTTTTCCCCTCTCTTGAAGTCAATACAAATAAGTTCCCTACTATCTGGTAGCAGTAAACTCGCTGACTGTTACGAAGCACTGACAATAGAGACTGCTTTCATAAATGTTAAATAAACAGTCTCTTTACAGAAAGATTCGCCTTATCAATGATTATACCAATGATTTTTATTTATTAAAATAAGACAATGTTTTTAATCCGTTTAAGTTGTTAAAATAGAAACGATAATACATTAGAACAAGTGCATTCATATAAACCTTGTAGTTAGAGCTACTGTCAGAGCTGCTGTTATAGAAAATATAGAATAGAAGAAAAGAAAAAAAAACACCTTCTGACCAATCAGACGTGAGATTGCAACAGCACTGTGGTATAAAATTAAACAGTACATTCCCACATGTTAATGAAAAGCCTTGACCTCTGAAAACAAAACCCCATTGTGCATGCATGGTGTATGGAGGGGAAACAGACAAATCTGTCACTGCTTAAAGTCTTAGGGAGATTATAGGAGGTCAGGCACAAAGACCAGGGAGGGCGACGAGAGTTATGGAGGAGTGAAATAATCCTACTAGAAGGCTGAATGGAACGAGTGAGCCACTGTGTAGGCCTTTATTAGCACACTAACACGGGGGGGGGGGGGGGGGGGGGTACTGTGGTATACATGTTAGGGCCAAGCGCAGTGGAATATGGCTATACAATAAAAGGCGGCTTTGTGAAACAGCATGCCTGATGGGAAAGCAAGAAATCTGTTACGAAAGTTTGAGAGATGCTCTTTTTTTCTTTTAAACACGAATTACAGGAATTCAACTGCAGTCATTTGGCCAGGAGTCTAAAATTCCCTCGGATACATTTCACCCGTTTACATTTTATACCGCTAAATGTCTGTAGTGTTGCCATCCTTCACACTGAATATGGTTTAGCAAAAAGTGTGAGAGGACGTTTTGTTTTTAAGCAAAATAAAGCACTTCAAGCAAGCTCACTCACCAGGACAGCACAATGGCTCCACGGTTGACTGAAGCCCATGATTTCAGCTTCTCTAACCCCACCGTCTCCAGGAGGATCTGGGAGAAACGCTCTGTGCGCACACAAACACACACACACACACAAAACCAATACACAGCAGTGTCACAATCAAAATGTAAGCCCCCATTCTAATGTCAAAACTTGAATGTGAGGTCTTTATTGTTTTTTTCCCCAATTCATCTGAATTTCCAAGGCTAAAACGGTCGCAACAAAAATTTAGAGACGCTACACCCTTACCCTTTCGCTCGGATGCTTTCAACTTAGAGTCCTGCTCAATCAGCCATTTCAGCACAAGATGACCAGCAGGGTGTTCGGCCATGTGCAGCTAGAACAAAGAAAGATTTTTTTTACTTTGTCCATAAAGCTTCAAATCTGGTTAATATAACATACTTGTACTTAAAAAATACGTCCTTTTTTTGTTTTATTACACAGATGTGTACTCTGTTCTTGATGATACAATGTGCTTCTTTATCCAAACAGTCTGTTTTTTAAAAGACACATTTAAAGAGGCCTACGATTAAATACAATCTGCAATTGTTTCGACCCGATACAAGGTGATTCAGAATTATGCAAAGACTTTAATCAGAAAGTGTTAGCTTTGAAGAGTAGGAATCCACACCGCCTCCTTATATTTGTGGCTTTTATTTTTGCACACCTCACAAGATACAAAGCCGCCCATATTCACTCATGAAAGCCTCACAACTTTCCCCAACTGTTCAGCTGTATTGTAAATATCAAGACGGATGCACTTAATGAAATCCTACATCTAAATACATCATCATCGCTTTAATCTTGTTGAAAAGAACATCCAAATACTGGATGTGAATATTCCATAGACTTAATTAGGCATCCATAACACACCTGTCCTTCCACACCGCCAGCCACAAGGTCTTCAGCTGCCGCCATTTGTGCTATGGCTTCCATGGCAGGTCGAAGGTCACCGACGGCAGCCCCCAGGATGTCACGGACTACTACGCTGCAGGCTTTATCCATCACCATGGAGCGAGTGTTCTCACACAGGTACTGTAGCAGAGGAGGAGACACTGCCTCCAAGAGCTCTCGCCTCCTCACAGCCACATCCTTTTTACTACAGAACAAACAAACCATAATAAATTAAAACCTGGTTTAACTTACACGCTTGCCTACAAGTATGTAGTTCTTATTCTAGTATGTTTAACCAGCACACTTAACAGTCTTAGCATACCTCTATAAATCAAGGACTACTCGCTGCAGAACCAAAAGTCCTGGGGGTGGAGTCAGACCTGATCCAGCTTCTCCTACCTGGGCAAAATCACCCCAAAACTTCATGGTGTGGAGACAACTAGGTGCAGTTCAGGCTGTGGTGTTAAATATGATGTTCCTTATTGGACATTTTCTCATGGCTTTGGGTTTAGGGTTATATGAGATGTTGGATCATGTCTAGCTCCACCTCCTGGACATTTGGTTGTACAGCATGTCCTGTTAGAGTGTGCGTAGTGGTGTGTAGTGTTTTTAGTACTGCTTTCAATGTACAATAATTGTTTTTTCATTTATTAGTGAAAAAATATCTAATCTTCTTGTCAAAATTGTACATTATTGTACCCGAAATAAAAATATTACTGGACCATCATGTAGGCAGAAGCTGATAAATTGTGTGTGAGTGAGAGAGAGAGAGATTGAGAGACCTATGGGCATTGCCGTCCCCCTTCTCCAGCAGCTGCACAATTTCAGGTAACAGGTGAGCCGGATCTCGAGGGCTGAGCAAATACAGCAGCACCTTCTTGCCGTGTTTATTACTGATGACCTCTGCCAGGGAACTCACCAGCTCCTGTGAATTACAATATTCCAACATGTTTTGTTTTGTTTTTTTTAAATCATGCAATCCATTGATATCCGTCACAAAATTGTAGAAATTTTATTTGTTTTTATTTGATCTAAAGAACAGGAGACCTGAAAGTCTTCACAATCTAATACATGTGCAAGCTCTAATAAAGCTATTATATATATATATATATATATATATATATATATATATATATATATATATATATATGTATATTATGTGAAATAATTCAGACCAGAATAACATTGTGCACATGAAAAATGGAAGCACTCACTGATATAATTGCTTGCTTGACCAGTTTGGTGTCGTCGATACAGTCGAAGGCTGCGAGTAGCACCAAGTGTCCGTATTCTCCCTGTGTAACAGAGCATCAGATTCATAAGCCGCTAAATGCAAATAACGACGCGTGTATACTGTATGTATATGTAGTGTTTCCATATAGTACTGGACACAATCACAATTTTATGTTTAATATTGAAAATTAATGAGACTAAAGGTCTTATTTCAAATAAAATAAAAAAAATAAGGTAACATAAAATATGCGCTTACTTATTAGAAAAAGAAAAAAAGTCATGTCAATCAAAAACTAGCTAAATAATGGTCATGATAGTTATTTCAATAGTGAAAATATAAAGCTGATTATTATTCTGGCCAGCACTGAACAACCCTAATGCGCAACACTGCTGTAGAAAAACGGTTTACCGTTGCAAACTTCGCCATGTAGGTCTTCATGGTTTTCACGATAACCTTCCTGTCCTGAAATACAGGTCACACACACACACACACACACACACACTCAGAAGAATGCAGTATCACAGGAAATGAGGTAAATCCCTCACTTCTACCTAGTATGGGATTTCAGAGGCAGTGAGCGCTCACCTTGGCTGTGCCGTGCCACAGGCAGTGCATAGCTACACGCGCGCCATCGTGTGTGTGCGCCATGTACACCACTGACTCCCTTATAGACTCGATCATTTCCTGTAATGCAGATTTAACACGATAGTCGGTAAAAATCTGAATTGTGAATTATATACAGATTGAACAAACTTAAATTCAACTTCTTTTAATATTCATATTTTTCACTGGACTGATCACTTACTGTCCTCTGTTTGTCTGGAGCATGGAGGAAGAAGTCGAGGAACACTTTGTGGACAAGTGAATGTTTAATGACAGCTTCTCTGTTAAGGAAAGAAAAAAAAAACGGATTAGACATAATTACATTACGTTAACAAACCAGAAAACAAACAATAATTCAACTATTAAAAATGATACTAAAATAAAAAGTGTTGGATTTAAAAAGACAGCATTTTGGAATTTCCTCCGCTATGGTTGAAAAGTGCTACGTGCGGATGAACATTTTGTTCTGCGATGCTTTTCCTCGACTGTGCACATTCATTTGCAAGTGTGAGTGAAAGACACATTCAGACAGAATTCAAGGCTGTGCCCCAAAAAGCACAATGCACACCATACTGACGGAGCTGGATTTATGACTCACGATTACTCAGCATTTGTACATCAGTGTGACTGTCACAGTTACCACAGTTACCAGATAATAGAGTAAAATCTCCCAACAACATCTTGTCCTTTAGCCAACATCAGCTGCATGGCTCTTACTGTGACAGCGAGTGTAACTGTGCAACACTAAATCAACTAACTATACTCTGTCACTGTTTTACCTATTCAGCAAGAAAAAAACTCTTTCACTCTTATAGCATAATTTTGGGTGCTTGCACTCTTTCTCTCCCTCCTGACTGGCTGTGGCTCCTGCCATCCACCATATATCTGGGCTTGTTTGATGCCTGAAGTTGGGGCATGCTGAAATTTGATGCATCTGAGCTGGTGCATGACCCAAGAGTACAAAGTTCCCGCCAAATCCGACCTGACTCCCCTGACACAGCACTGACTTTATTTTAGCCAAAAAATAATAATAATAATAATAATAATAATAATAATAATCATATACCAGTTTTGAAACTAAGGGGGGAAAAAAACTAAAAATGTAAAACACATAAAAATGGGTGAATCTGATAATTTTAAAAACTGTTGTGGTGGGTGTGGCCTATTATTCTAAAGTCCACACTTGACTGAAAAAAATAAATAAATAAAAATAAATAAAATCATACATACTAGTGAAACAAAAAAATTATATTTTAGGAAAAACAGAACTCATTTTTTAACACAATCATCGGTTGAATTCGCTGATCTAAAAACGGTTGTGGTGGGCGTGGCCTAATATTGTAATGTACACAGTTGATTGACAGCCCTCACTTCAAGACTCCCAGCCTGATGCATGCAATCCTCACTCTAAATGAACCCTGCCCACTTGTACACACGGCACAGGACATGAACACATCGGACAGTCGCTGATTATTCGAGCTTACTTTTGAGCCATAGGTGTGAGGATCTGTTTCATTTCTTCCATGATGCTATTGACTTTTTCTGGATTGTTCTCCAGGACCTTTTCTATCGTAGGACACACTGAGGACTGGGAAAAAAAATCCTGATGTTACTATCTACCAAGGAGTCACTTAACTCTAAACCAAGAGCAATCAGTCACTGGAACATGAAGCAAATCCAGAAGGAAAATATTGCTACCTTGCAGACTTGGAACGTGTTTCCATAAAGCTCTTCTGTAAGCATGAGTCTCTGGGAGAGGATGGCCTTGTCGTTGTAAGCGTACTCAACCACAGACGAAGCCTCCGAGTGCCTGAGCATCTGTCTGACCTTCCCCTTAAAGGCCACCATCACCTCTGCAACCTGTTTCTTGTTCCTGATGGAGCACGACAAAAGCTGAGTTTAATAAATCTCTTGGGCCATACCTGCTGATAACCGATTGGTCGACCGATTAAAATTGATACTGAATTAAAACACTCAAAGTAAAATGTTGCAGGACAAAAAATTAAATACATATTTACATAATATATTAACTATTATAAATATTGAAGTAAATAAAAAATATACATCCAAACTGAACCAAAAAGGAACACTCCAAATAACAGATAAAAATGGAGACATCCAAACGAATAAAAAACACTTCAAATAACAACAAAATTAGCCAGTGATCGTTTATATTTCACCTCTAGAGGCCGCTCTCGTTCTGTATAATGAGAGCAGATCCTACTCAGCCGCTCCAGCAAAGGACAAAAGTGGGAAAAACTATCGATGTGAATTTTTGCCGATAACCGATAGTTCCAGCAATCAGTATTCGGTGCCAAATTATCGGCAGAACCCGATCAATCTTTCGACCTCTACTTTCATGTGCTACTGAAATCCGATATCTAATCCGATTGGTATTCATGCTACTTTTACTCGAATATTCGTCAATTTTGCAATAGTTGAAATGCTTGAAGGAGGTTCATGTCATGTAACCAGTGCAATGCAGTCGGATACACACCAGATTACATGAGCAATCTAACAGCTGGATTTAAAACATAGATCAAATTAAGCGTGTGGTCATGCAGTGTGAACGGAGCCTAATCTTTTGCTTTCAGTGGGTGTATAAAACATTACTGGATACAGCTGAAGCTGTGGCTTATGAATAATAAATTCTCAAGAAGACTTAATCACTGTCTGACAAACATTTTAGTGATTAATGAAGTTCCATAAAGCCCATGAGGAAATTTGATAGATGGAAAGCTGGATAAGGTAGTGCACTGCTGCAAATCATGATGTGCTCTGACAAAGAAAGATCATGTGCATAAAGGATATAAATTTAAGCACGCTTTATTTATAGTACGTCATGACAGATACTGTTCAAAAGCTGGGCATCCTCGAGCATAGATAGTATTTTAACATAAGAGCATGTGTGGCAGATAGTGTGCTTGAGCCTAATTACAGGGGTTCAGTCATTGAAAACATGGTTACTTACCCATACATTAAAAATTTCTTTACAATGTTCCTTGCATATTTGGATTTACTCAACTCCACCATGTGATCTGGACAAAGAGTGACAAATGAGAAAAAGATATATTTTAAAACGTAATTTACAAGAACAACTTTAGACCAGAGTGCTAAAATCTTGTTCTGGTGAACACCAACCTTTGAGTTCATCAAAGATCGCTTCTCGCTGCTTGTCATCCCCAAACTGTATGAAACACTGAAGCACTCGAGTCGAGTCATGGGCAAATGCAATCTAGAAGAACATGACATAAGACGATAATAATTACTGCAACTCAAATTATATACAAAAATTAAATTCCAATAAATAAATAAATAAATCATTGCATGTGCTGTATTGCCCTTCATTCAGCTCTGAGACAGAAACACAGTCTTATTCTACGAATTATGGTCTTGTTCCAAATGTCTATCATGAACGAAAGCAAAGTCTCAAAGCGTTTGGTAGTGCACAAATACTTAATGCTGTTCTGTCCGACATGTGCAGAGTCTTTAAGAACTAAAACAAGTACTTACCGTCTTTATCTTGCCCCGCACGAGCTCCTGCAGTTCTTTCATCAACTTTGCTCTCTTGTTTGCGTCACAGTCTTTCCTGCAACCAAAAATACGACAAACAATGTAGATTTGCGGGGAATTGGGAGCTACTCAAAACCTCAAATTAGAGGTATTTAGCAGCTCAGATGTGCGTATTTAGACACAGTAGGGATGCGTCAACCCAATACAGGCCAATGGAGACCTAAAACACAGGATCACGTGTCAAATCAAGTGGGTTTTAATTGTCAAACCGAAATGTCATTTCTCCAGGACCATGGTGCAACACATAGCAGTACAAAAGTAGTGTAGCAGAAATAGTGGCAGCAATATCTGTATTGCAGATCTGTAACTGAATCAGATTTTAACCTGCAATGTCTATTTTTGGGATACATGATTGACATCCATCCATTTATCCAGACATACATGCATCCATCTACATTACAGGGTCACGGGAAACCTGAAGCCTATCCCAGGGAGCATCAGGCACAAGGCATGGTACACCCTGGACAGTTTGCCAATCCATTGCAGGGCACAATCAGATACACATTCATACACCCATTCACACTTTGGACATGCCAATCAGCCTGTCTTTGGACTGGTGGTGGAAACCAGAGTACCCGGAGAAACCCCTGCAGGGAGTACAGGGAGTACATGCAAACTATGCACACAGGGCAGCTGCGGGAATCGAACCCCCAACCCTGGCAGTGTGAGGCGAACGTGCTGACCACCAAGCCTCCGTGCACCCATGAGCGGCAAGTGTTTAGATTAGATGTCCAGATTTCTGACATGTGAAGAGACTAAATTGATGATTTGCCAGCTCCAGTCCTGTTGTTTATAGTACAACTGATTTTCACACCACAGGTCTCTGCAACAAGATTTGCAACAACTTTTAAGCATTGTTAGACAAATCTTTTGACGCGCTCAGACACATCATCAGTGATGTTCCAAGGGTCACAGGGTGTTTTGGGTCTTTCAACATCAGACCCTCTCACCCAGGTGACCCAGCTGAGGCTGATCAGAACTCAGCTTGTGTCTGAGTAGCATGCCACAGGTCATTCCTCTTAATCCAGAGCCACAGTGAGGCCCGTTGAGCTGCCTCCGATGTTGTCTTGACGGCTCTTCTATGGTGGGCTCCTGTGATGCCTAAACGGCTGAAAGCTCTGCAGAGAGCCTGACCAGCGAATAACCTGCTGTCTACCTCGATGGGCAAACAGTCTGCCTCCCACCCTGCTCTGTGGCAGTCGATCATCGACAAGGGCCTGATATTTAGCCCTCTTCCTCTCATATTCCTCCTCCATCCTGTCTTCCCACGGGACATTATTAGTTAGTTCCAACATAATCACCTGTCTACCTGACTCAATCTGCAGTATTAATGTATTAAGGAAGTTTCTACACCAAATAACTTATCCATCAATAATCATGATATTTCCAAATTTCAGCAGGATAACATTTTCTAATCCAATTATTTATGCAATAAACACATGCAATATTGACTGCTTCAACACAGATCATGCTCGGGAGCACACAAAACACCTTGTCCTAAAGCCCACCACCATCACAACTATGACTGAGCAATACAGTAAGTAAGGAACAAAACAATTAATTGTTTGGAGGGGTGTTACCTCTCTGAAATGGAAATTAATAAGAAATAAAAAATGCAGTTTGTCATGTATCTGAGAAACTTTGTGGAGCTCTTCTTTTCACATGTTACATAAATGTCCTTACGGGAAGCTTCACCAGCATATATATTACATATGCACTTTATTTTCCATTAAACACTTAAAAACATTTATTGTTTAAACATTATTTTAAGGCTTTAATGTTGAGCACTTGTGAATGAGACTACAGAATATTCATCAACACCTTCTGACCAATCACATTTGAGAACTGAACAGCATTGTGGTATATAATAAATTACAGAACAATACGCATTATGCCCAGAATACTATGGGCACCATCAGTACCTATATGAACTTAACTGGCTTCACAAGCAGCTGACTTGCCCAAAATATATTATTGATTTATTTTTATATATGTACTAAATGTTTCATTTTCACTTTTTCAGTAATGTTAAAAATGTTCAATAATCTGAGAAGTCATGACATATCGGCTTTATCTGACAGAACATAAGTCACGGTTACTTTGAGGACGTTAGTGTCAGATCAGCGTCAGGTATCAGTGGTTCTAAAAGACCCAGTATCATTAACGTACTGAAAATGTAAAAAATGGGAACAGATCAGCACTAACACACACTAGACATACACACTAATGACAATATAATGGAGAACTGCTCACCTTCTGACAATCTCCCACACTTGTTTGGCTCTGCTCACTATGTGGTAGGTCTCCTTCTTATTGTTCTGTTGTCGGGTCTGTTTTAACTCTTTCTTCTGTTGTTTAAACTCACTCCATTTGGGTTTCTTTTCCTCTGAACCTGCACAGTTCAAAATAACCATATACACATCCACAATGACCATACAGCTTAACCGTCTGAACTGCACTGTTTCAAATTTTTTAAAAATAAAATAACATTACATACCGTCGTCTGAGTTTTTATTGTCTTCTGATAATTTTCTCTTCTTTGTCGTCTTTCCTTCTATTGGCTTTTGCTTAAAGAATTTCTTTGGTCCTCCTTTCCCTCCTGGTTTTGTAAAAGTTTTCTTTTTGTCCGAGTTGTGAGGTTTAAACGGACGTTTACCAGCAGGTTTTCCCTCAGGTTTGCCTAAAGGTTTTCGCATAACAACATGTACAATAAAACATTAAGAGAAGTCTTTTATTGATCATTTTTTTAACCTGTTGTGCATCAACAGCTTTAACAAATCACAATAGGGAATCTGTATAGCCATTTCCATCAGATATAAGTAGCCATTAGTCTTATTCAAAAATGATATACTAGATAGAATAATAAACAAAAACGCTAGATGCTACCTCGGCCAAATAATAATGTGTCTCTCAAAACACAGACTGGGAGTTTAAACTGTTCTTACCCTTCCCTTTAAATCCAGGTTTCTTTCCATCTTTGGGGTTGAAAGACTTCTTTCTTGGTTTGGACTCCATGCTGTCCAACCAAACTATAAAAAATAATAATAATAATAAACATCAAGAAGTCTCGCTGAGTAATGTTTCTTATAAACATTGAGTAATATTTGTCAAAAGCGCTGATTTGTAAATATCCACATAATTGTTTCAGCAGACCAGCTATCGTTAGCTGAAAGCTCACACCATGCTACATGTAAACTTTATTAATAACCGCTGGATAACTGTTTTATACTTTCACTTCAGCAGATGAAAAAAAAAACACTGGTTGAAAATACAACAAATGCGATATAACAGTCTGAACCATGTCCATGTAAAGATAATTGTTATTTTCACTCAATTCTAACAGACACGTTTAACAACTTACCCATGTGTTGAGGAGAAACGCTTTACGGCACTCTCTGCTCCGGTTGTCGTGAAAAAGCAAGACGTTCTTTTCGCGACACAACAATCGCTTTGCGATAATAATTTCCGTTTCTGACTGCCATTTAATGATTTATTGTATTTAAACTATGTATTAAATTCTACACTAGATTTGCATGTTACTCTTGGAGAAATTCATAAAACATACAGTTGTACTGTAAAATTATAACTATCAGAAAACTATAGCATAGGGCTGTGGAAATTTCTGCTAGTCATCTGTACTGATTCGAAGTCCCAGCATGCTTTGCGTATTCTTAAACAGGGTCATTTTTCCTAATAGGTCAGAAGATTTATTAAAGTGTTTAAAACCTTTAAATATGTTATTAGGTATAATATATTTCCTGTAATAAAGTACAGTTTTAATGAGATAAGAGTCATATACATTCATTGCGTGGTAATCAAGCCATTTTCAATGTCCACAAAGGATGTTCATCCAGACTTATAGAAATAGAAATTAATAAAACTCTATGGATAATAGAATAGTTCAATCGTTATTATTATTATTATTATTATTGTTGTTGTTGTTGTTGTTGTTGTTGTTGTTGTTACTATGATTATCATTATTATTAAAAGGTATCTCCCCACATTTACTGCCAAAAAAAACTTGTGACTTTGATGATGACTCCCCTTTAAAGTAATTAATTCTTCCATAATTTTTGTAATTTTGAGGAAGACCGTCATTTTCTTCAACTGTAAAGAACAAATATATGTTCCAGTCTTATTTTGTCTTATTTATAATCTTTTATTTTGTGTAATCAGTTGTGACAATCGTACAACATGAATTATGTTACCTATATTTTGGATGATACAGAAAGATTTTATACTTTTTGGAGTTTTATTTGAAAAATGAGTCTTAATTAGATAGTGATACATAGAAGAGAGCGATAAAAATATACATTTGCCCATCCTTAATCAGAAATAGCATGGCAAGGACAATACACGTAGGTATTCATTAGTGTTATATAAGTTTTTACAAATGTTACAGTTATATAAAATTACTTTCACGTGAATAGAAATTTTGTACTTACGGTATTTGTTTGAGGTTTAATAATAAAATAAAAGTGATACTTGCATGATTCAAGATTTGTCACATACACAGTTATACAGTATACAGTATATAACTTGTACTGAAATGAAAACCTGGCCAGAAAATAAGAAATGAATAGGAAATAAGTAAAAATAATAAGTAGAAAATAAGACTGTGTACAGTAGAACTGAAGCTAAAACTAAACAGTGTGCAAGGCATATCTACAGGAATGTGCCAAAAAAAAGGAATGTACGAAATACGCAGGTATGTTACGTGTAGGAACGATACAAAAGTGATAAGAGAGTTTTTAATGAGTCCTAAGGGATCTGTATAGTGGACATATCGGTGTTGAGATGTCTGATGGCCTGAGGGAAGAAGCTCCTCCTGAGCCTCTCAGTGTTAGCTATCAGACTACCACGGTTTCCGTACCATGCTGAGATGCACTGAGTCAGTAAACTTTCTATAGCCCCAGTATAGAACATTTTCAGGCTTGCTGGGGAGACCCTGAATTTCCTCAGCAGTCTCAGATGGTACAAGCATAATCTGGCTTTGTTCACCTGAGATTGGATTTGATGATTCCAGGTCAGGTCTTCAGAGGTGTGTACTCCAAACTATCTGTTTGCTATCTAATAATACAACAAAGAGTAATATCAGAGTCATAAAAAACAATGCCACTCACTAGTCCTGTATTGCAAATAATTGTATTTTATTTGTCTTCAAGTTGCACCAAAACAATGTTGCAGGATACAGACTTCACAACACACACGTATGCAACACAGCTCTTATAGAAATAAAGCATGTGATTTATAACTGATTATCTGAGCTTGTATGGGGTATTTCTTGTATCTGAATCAGGATTTCAAAGCAGATTGACGATCCCAGCAACAAATGGTCGGTCAAGCATACCTGAGAGAGAGAGAGAGAGAGAGAGAGAGAGAGAGAGAGTGGGGGGGGACTTTTAACAAGATCCCAGACCATCATTGCAATAACTGATCTAAAATTTTCATGAACATGACGACTTCAAACTGTCAGAGAGTCTTAAAGCACGACCCTCAACTCTCAACCTACTCAGGCTTTTGATTTGAGTCTATTTTTAAGCTTATTGTTGTTGTTGTTGTTGTTGTTGCTAAAATAATCTGCCAAAATAAATAAACATCTTTAAGGAGCAAATAGTATATACATAATAGGAGCTATTTAGCTAAGCTTCAATTCAAAATATGTATAAAAGAGGTCTATAATTTCAGTTGCCTCTATGAGAGAATAGACTATATCGTGTATGCTTCTGCACTTTTGTCATTTGAATTGTTTCAGTGATTACGTTTCAAAGATATCCTGTAGCTTGGGTAAGAAACTCTATATAAGGTCAAGCATGTATGTGTGGCCACTTGTGAAAACCCATTAGATGGAACTGTGACTGAATTCTGGATTTGAGTAAATAGATGACAATGAGGCTCACGTTTAAATGCCACAAGTGACTTTTATCTCAGGTGATGTGACAGAAACTAATATGGATGATGCTGATAATCAACTCATTTCCTGTGGTAAAACTAGAATTGTTAACAATTTGATTCTAATGTTGTTTTTCCGTAAGTAGATTTGGTTAGAAATGTGGAAGTCCAGTAGGTGGGCTGTCTTTCAGTGCTATCGGAAAGCCATTTCAGTGGCACTGAAGTCAATATGATTTTCGCCTTTCATTTTTTACTGTTGGTAAGTAAACAGATTTTAAATACTTTAACGTTACAACAAACAGTTGTGCCCAAAAGTTTGCATACCCCTTACAGAATCTGCTAAATCTTAATACAGTTAACAAAATAAGAGGAATAATAAAAAAAATCCCATGTTGTTTTTTATTGAGTACTGTCCTGAATAAGCTATTTCACATAACAGAGCTTTACATATAGTCCACAAGACAAGATAATAGCTGAATTTATTTTAAGAAAAAAAAAAAATCCTGTTCAAAAGTTTACATACCCTTGATTATTAATACTGTGGTTTGTTACCTGGATGATCCATGACTGTTTTTTTTGTTTTGTGATAGTTGTTCATGAGTCCCTTGTTTGTCCTGAGGAGTTAAACTGTCCACTATTCTTCAGAAAAATCCTCCAGGTCCTGCACATTCTTTGCTTTTCCATCATATTCTGCATATTCGACCCCTTTCCAACAGCGGCTATTGATGATGAGATCTATCTTTTCACACTGAGGACAACTGAGGGACTCGTACACAACTATTACAAAAGGTGAAAACATTCACTGATGCTCAAGAAGGTAACACCATATATTAAGAGCCAGGGGGATGTAAAACTGAAAAACAACATGGGATTTTTATGATCCCTCTAATTTTGTTAACAGTATTAATATTTAGCAGATTCTGTAAGGGGTATGCAAACTTTTTGGCACAACTGTACAATATCTGAAACATATTCAGTTCATTAAAGTCTGCAGTTTTTAGAACTACAGGTTGTTCAAAAAGTCTCCATACATAGGGGAAATTAACACTTAGCAAAATGTCTTCCAAAAGAATAACGTACTGAAATCATTCTCATGGCTGGATCGGGAAGCTGTCGCAAAGTTGCGATGGACTTTAACAGGAAACATGACGAGCACATCACACACGACACTGTTGCCAAACTTATTGACACATTCAAAAAGACTGGAAGTGTTGCAGACCGACTGAGAAGTGGACGTCCACGAACATCCAATGACAAAGGCACAAACGAGGTGTTGCTGGTCATGCGTAGTCCCCTATATATAGAGACTTTTGGGACACCCTGTATATATTGTAGAAAATGTAAAAAAATAAAATAAAATGACTACAGAAAGGGTTTTCCCAGGCCGACATGTACTGTATGTTCTTCAGCAGTTTAATTATATTATTATAAAATTCATTTTAATTAAAAAAAGCTGTCAGCTCAACCATTTAAATTATTATAGGCTTTATTTTCACTACCACTGCAGCTTCATATGACTTTACTTTACCCAGCCTACTCCACGGATGCCGCTTTTCCAGCCACTGTGGCACTGACTACTCTGCCAATCCTCACTTAATGCTCTTTACTGCTGTGGGCTCTTTACATCTGCAGCCACCGTGGCATCCTAAACAGGCAGACACATACACACGTAGGTAATAAACAGGATTGTTTGCTGTTGTATAATACTAAGAAATTGATTTATTATTTTGAAAAGTACGTAATACATTAGTCTTAAGTCACTATTATTCCTAATCAAAGAAAGACAATGTGTTTATCAGAAGAAGAAAAAAATCTGTATGAGGCTTCTCACGACAAACTTCAAGACACCACCACTAGATGGCAGTAAAGGTACTGTATCTGCTAGGCAGCATACCTACACACAAGTAGGACATTTTAGATGGCTATTATTTTCTGTATAAGTATATTTTCTGTTTGTTTAACAGTGCTATGGTTTTCATGCTTGGTAAATATACACTTTCTAAATAAATTTATAAAGATAAGATCAATTTAGACTTAGAAGTTTAATATACCATTAATGCAGTTTGGAACTATTTTGCTGGAACTATTTATCATCTTTAGGTCATTATTTCCCAAAAGTCAGAAAATATGTGTTTATTTAAAAAACTAATAATAATAATAATAATAATAATAATAATAATAATAATAATAATAATAACTGCAACAATTGCTTTTAAAACTTCCTTTAACTTCCTAATGGTTCCTTTGCCTAAATTAGCAATGGTTACACCACTGACTTAGATCATCTTTCCATTTCATAGCAAGACAATTATAAAATGAATTTGAAAAATATCCAATATATCTAATATGTCATGTCTATTATTATCAATACTAAGAATATTTACGGACACAAAACTATGCTTGGAGATCCTTCTGATTATATGTGTGTAAATAAAAAACGGAAGACACATCATATCACTGAAAATCTTTTTGTTTCCTAATTTACCAGCTCAGTTTCTGTTTCATCATGTTCCCCTCATGTAAAAATAAAATAAAATAAATAAAAATAAATTAAAAAAAGAAGAAGAAAATCATGGTTAATGCTTTTTAGTACTGGTCTGCTTCTAGTATGAAATTGGAAATTAGTCATTTTGAGCCAAACAGAGCTTGTGCCAATGATAGCTCCTAATGAAGAGTTAGTGTGATGCCTACCGGAAGAAAGGGTTTTTAAGGTCCAATGTGTTGCCAGATTTAAAGCCAGACTCATCAATTACGGCTGTGATATGAATATCATAGCTCTGTCTGTCAAATAAAAAACATGGTAAATTGTACAGTTCAGAATGAGCAGAGAAAAACATCACATCTTGTTACTACACCAGTGTATATTTAGTATATAATACCTCTTGTTGGCAATCAGTAGAACCTGTCCAGATAGGGTCTGGCCTATTTTTGCAAACAGAGGCGTCTGTAGGAGACATCGGACCTGGTACCAGTGAGACAGTGGCTCATGCGGTGCAGTGGATAGCCACACTGTTGTCCTTTAGAGTAAAGCATAATGACCAGTTCATTAGATAACACGTATAACACCCAAAAGGACCTATGGACCTCCACTGGAGCCGTCCGTACCAAATTCATGGCGTTGATGCTCACGTACAAGACTTTGTCTGGAACTGCACCCCCCTACCTCAACACTTTCCTGAAGGCTTACGTTCCCTCATGCAATCTGTGATCGGTTAATGACCGACGCTTTCGTAGTAGCCTACTCAGCGTGGCTCAAGGTCCCTTTCCAGAACCTTCACAATGACCGTCTCTCAATGCTGGAATAATGAGTCTTTATTGGACACATATACAGTAGAGCACAGTGAAATTGTTTTCTTCGCATACAATTTCAGGAAACTGGGGTCAGAGCACAGAGTGCCCCTGGAGCAGAGAGGGTTAAGGGTTGCTCAAAGGCCCAACAGTGGCAGCTTGGCAGTGCTGGGGCTTGAACCCCTAACCTTCCCATCAGTAACCCAGAGCCTTAACCTCCAAGCCAACACTGCCCCTGGAATGAAATTCCAACCTCAATCCGGACCGCAAAATCCGTCAGTAGCTTCAAAAAACAGCTAAAGACCCATCTCAACCGTGAACACCTAACTAACCCCTAAAATGCCAACCCCATATTATCCTTTTTAAAAATTAAAACAAAAAATAAAAACTTACTCTGGCACTTCCACCTCTACGTTGCGCACTTTGCTTTTCTAGAACTCAATTAAAAGATCTTGCATGGTAGCACTACTTGTATTGATCTCCACTTGATATATCGCTTTGCTTGTATTTCCTCATTTGTAAGTCGCTTAGGATAAAAGCGTGTGCTAAATGAATAAATGTAAACAAATGTAAATAACACTGTATACCTCAGGACATAGTCAGTTGAGTGTCTTAATTCTCACCTTGATCCTACAAATGCCACATCAAACCAGAACGCAAGTCCATGAATCAGTCCTGACTGCATGAGTTTGAAGACAAAGGGAATTTCCATCCTGCAGAACCAGGGCGCCACACGTTAACATTTTATTAGTAAGCATGCTGTAGCAATTATTCTATAATTCTGTACCTGTGCAAGTCCTCTTCTTTTGCTCCCATAAAGTTAATGCTGTGTTTTACAGACCTGGCCATTAGAATCTGAGCTTCAAACGTATCCTGGAAAAGGATAAGAACATCAAAATAATTTTTATGGACAAACTTTTTAAATGGAAAAAAGTGAAGTAAGTATGTGGAATGTGGAGACAAACCACAATCGGCTGTCTGAAGAACTCGTCCATGGCTGCAGGATGGAGTCCACTCAGGTTTACCCCGTAGAAAGAGGTCTGGAGCCTGCAGACACATTTATTTCAGTGTTTATGATAATAATGAATACATAATGTCCATATAGAGGTAAGTGTAAATGAAAACAATAATAATAATAATAATAATAATAATAATAATAATAATAATAATTATTATTATTATTATTATTATTATTATTATTATTATTATTATTATTATTATTATTATTATTATAATGCAGCTACACATTAGATCAATTGAGGTCTGAAAATAAAGACAGGTCAACTGAGGCACAAAACCAAGACCTGAATTTAAGGTGATTTGGTCTCAAAATCATTTAAAAACTGCTGAATTATGCAGTGAATAATTAATATAGTGGTTTAATAATACATTATTTCACTAAAAGGGAACAGTCTAAAATTGTATGACATTCTAGAAAAAGAGACTACAAAGAGAAACTGCAGTCACAAGGTATAACTCATCAAAACAGACAGACAGCCTGATGGTTGTAAACATCACAAAAGTATGTTCTCAAAATATTCATAAATTAAATCCAGTATCTCTGTAGCCCAATGGCAAAAGCTGCTCATTGTGAAGCTGGAAATTGACAGGAAATAGCAGGGCTGAAATAGCAGGGCTGAAATAACAGGACTGAAAGACATACAACTTAGTTAAAGCAGCCCAAAACCCCAGACCTGGAAGCAATGGAAAAAATAATAAAACGATCTGATGACTTGTCTTTCACCCCTTGTTCCACATTCAGATCTGGTCACATTTATAACAAGTCAAAGAATCAGTGAAGCAAAGGAAACCTCTGATGAGAAACAGACTCAGTCATATTTATTAAACTTGTCAAACTGGTTGTTGACATAATATCACTTTTTGCCTTCATTACTATATTATCTTCATGAAGCAAATTCACAAAAACTGGACAACGGTCTCAATCACAGTCTGTGCTAAAGTCTCCTGCAAAGGCTGAAGAGAGTCAAACATCCCCCACCCATCCTCACCTCTCTTCACACCATCGACACCTCCTTCAACAACCGCTGCATCCACAAAGCCACCGGTATTGCGGACAACCCCCCTCAACCCAGTAAGACTCATACCACTGCACACACTAACCCAGTAAGACTCATACCACTGCACACACTAACCCAGTAACACTCATACCACTACACACACTAACCCAGTAACACTCATACCACTACACACACTAACCCAGTAACACTCATACCACTGCACACACACTAACCCAGTAACACTCATACCACTGCACACACACTAACCCAGTAACACTCATACCACTGCACACACACTAACCCAGTAACACTCATACCACTGCACACACACTAACCCAGTAACACTCATACCACTGCACACACACTAACCCAGTAACACTCATACCACTGCACACACACTAACCCAGTAACACTCATACCACTGCACACACACTAACCCAGTAACACTCATACCACTGCACACACACTAACCCAGTAAGACTCATACCACTGCACACACTAACCCAGTAACACTCATACCACTGCACACACACTAACTCATAATACATTTGTTTGTTGTTTTAAAATGTTCAAGACCAGTAAGTTATAATATCAAGTAAAAATATCTTAAACATAGTCAAGTTTATATAATATTTGCCCAAATTATTCGACTTCATATAATTTCTTGCCCAATTTAGTCCACTTTATATAATAGTTGCCCAATTTGCCCAACTAGTCATGATATTATGACAAAAGACATGTATGACTATTATGTCTATTTTAGGACATTTTTCTCAGTTGAAATTGTCTTGTTCTATCAAATATTTTCTTTTGTTCTAGCAATAAATTCTTGAAATAAACAAAAAGAATCTTCTGCCAATAGAACAAAATTACAAATTTCAAGCTTGAAATGAATACAAAAGGTCTAAAAATAAGCACAGTTATATATGTTTTATCATCATCATATAATAATTTTTTAATTACACAAATTTGTTTTATTCAAAGCAGTTTTACTTGTAAGATATAATTTTTCCACAGTGTTGAGGTGGTGGCTTGCTTGGGCAGCCTTCTCTAATATCTGATTACAGGTCAAAACAAGCTGCCAGCATGTGCATACTGAGGGAAGCGCTGATATGTCATCCATAATAATATGTCATCCATTAAACAAGATAAAATGCTGGGTGTCATTGATATCAGCTGAATAATTTGAAGAAAAAAAACATGATAAAACTAGTTTATGGCTGCATTCAGATCATCACTTTAAGAAGCCAGGTTTCAAAAATATGTTTTTTGAAGACTATTTCTGATTGGGCAACCAGAACCACCCTCCTGGCACTTGGATGGTTTAACTCCATCGTTGGAGCAGAGGTGATAGAAATAGAGATGCGGTGGATATCCTGTCTCTTTTCTATGAGTCAGGATTGGACTCCACTGGAGCATACAGCAGCAGGAAGCCCGCGTGGTATGGGTCACAGCACCATGCGAGCAGAACGTGAGCTGTGGGTGGTGGGCTGACTGCCGTTTCTCTGTGACGGCCAACTCCAAGCCCTTGGGAGACATCAAATAAACCATGGACGAGACTATAAACATTCAGAGTAAAGCATGAATCTGTGCTGGAGCCATGGTAAGAGCGACTGTGAGGGCAAGGAGGGGTCAGGTATGGTCTATTAAGATGCTGGTATTTCTCCTCGACCCATCATCCATGGAGGAGAGGAACATATGAGTAGGAGTATGAGCTCATCCAGGTTATCTTCATGGTTTCCAAGAGCAGGCTTTTGTGCAAAAATACATAAAAACACATCTATAAATTAAGATTATCTGGACTTTCCCAGTAAAGTATTTTCTCTTCACAGAAATAAACAAGAATGTATTTTGTTACAGATACCATTTTATACAACTTCATGTAAATGTGTTAGAAATACCACCCATCACTGCTAACAAAAGCCAACACATATAGTATGGCTTGTATAAAATTGTCCCTTGCGCTGCACACTTTTTATATTTTCCCACCTCTTTTTATCTTCTGAAGACTATAAAGCCTATAAAGACTAAAGTGATGAGATTAGTTACCAGAAGTTGGAGCGTGCATGGTGCTCCAAGTAAAGCTGCTCATCTGTAAATGGGGCCAGATGGATGTCACTGAAGGTGGGGAACATCATGCCTTACCAAAAAAAATATATATATATTTGGTTCAACCAGTGGCAGTGATATAGCACACTCACTATAAACCTGCTCATTCATGTAACTATCCAATTAGCCAATCATGTGGCCGCAGCACAATGCATAAAAACATGCAGATACAAGTCACGCACTTCAGATCATGCTTTTTTATAATCAGGGACTGTCCAGTTTTAAAGAGCCTGCACACACTGTAGTCTCAGATGCCTGTTCTGGGCTGACAGGAGTGTTTGATCTTCTCCTGTTGTAGCCCATCTGCTTCGAGGTTTGAAATGTTGTGCATTCTGAGATGCTTTTCTGCTCACCATGGTTGTAAAGAAATGTTAGTTGAGCCATTCTAGCCATTCTCCTTGAATCTCTCTCAACAACAAAGCTTTTCAGCCCGCACAAACGACACTCACTGAATGTTTTTTGTTTTCCGCACCTCACACTTTCTGAAATACCCAAACCAGCGTGTCTGGCACCATGCCACTGTCAAAGTCACTGAGATCCCATTTTACATCATTCTGATATTTGATCTGAACATTACCTAAAGCTCTTGGATTGCATCTGCCTGATTTTATGCACTGAACTGCTGCCACATGCTTGGCTGATTGGATAATTGCATGAATGTATAAAAGTGGTCAGTGAGTGTATAATAGTAGAAGCAAAAAGTACAGTGAATTAAATAGTAGTGGAGTGCAGCTGAAATCCATTCGGCAGCAGTTACTCATTTGGTGTCGGTTATTCTACACCACCACAAACCTTTAGGCTTCAACCATTTTTTGGAGTGTAAATAGCTCTCCAGCATCCTCTCATTAAGAAGCATGTAGCCAATGGGTTCTGAGATGATGATGTCCACTTTCTCAGGGCAGGACACCTCCTCGATCTTCCCAGCAAGCACAACGATCCTGTCCGCCAAGCCGTTACTCCTCACCAGCACCTGATAGTCAGAGAGATATCTCAGTCAATTACTGTCGTTTACATTATTATTTACTGGCATTAGTTTCTGTTTAACCAAGTATTTTTTTTTACAATCTTCCCTCCATCAAAACACACACACACACACACACACACACACACACACATACAGTCACAGATCATTTAGGGTGCGTGCAGCAACACGGGAAAAAATGTAAGCCATGCTGATAATGATCACCCAAGAACCCAAGATAGCGCTGCGTACCTTTAATGCAATTTCTAAACAAAGATGAAAATTATGCTTAAGCTTAGATGCTGTACTTGGCAGGTTTTCTAGCAGTGCGCTGGAAATGACACGAAACACATCTGGTTGTATTTTAAAACTGTTACCAATGAAAATTTAGCAAAAACTGACTTTAAACTAGGCTTGAATGTAGAGCTGTAAAGCATCCTCCCATCCATGAAAATATTCTTCCTTTCATTTCCTCCTACTACCCCTCCATCACACTCACACATAAACACACACACACACACACACACACACACACACACACACACACACACTCAAACACAGCTCCATAACCAAATGCCAGATCTGTCCATAAGCTATTAAGTACTCAGAAAGTCATGCATTCACGTCATGTGCAAAGTAGCCCTGTGAGCCCTGTACACGTGAGCCTCATTAGATGCTTTCCCTCAAATCGATCACCTTGACCTCAAACGGGAACTATGTATGACAAGTTATTTTCACAGTGCTGAGTGATTTATTATGTGCGAACATGACCCAATTTGCCCAGAACACTCATGATCTCACTACATGATGAAAGGTTTTGGCATCATTTTGTTTTTCAGAGATATTGATGGTTTAGATGAGGAATGACACATCATTAATGAACACATTTAGTTTATGAGCTTTCCATTGGAGGTGGAGTGAAATCAGGGAGACAAATACTGCGAACGCAGTGTAAGTACTTCTGCATATGTGGCCACGGAACTGGCCTCCACTGCGTACACTTTCCTAGCTCCAGCCTGGATGGCAAAAAAGGACAAAATCCCTGTTCCACATCCAACATCGAGCACCACCTGCACAAACAGAGACGGTGAATAAATATCTAAACAATCTATAAAATGTCACAATGATCAGAAGGGCTTTGCTAACCAACTAACTTTATCTCTGAAGTCAACGTCATTCAGTAAAATGGCTTTTTGGTATGTGGCTGTTCTCAGGTAATCCTGAAGCATGTTCTGCTGCTGCGAAAGACAGCCATAAAACTGTGAAAGGTATATAGAAATAGAACAATTAGATTATATATTGTGTATGTTATATTCGAGTTTGAGATGTAATCCATTTTAAATTACAGAAAGACCTTGAATTTAGACAAAAATTGAATTTACGCAATTTTCCCCATTTTCATATACTAACACCAAATAGTATAAATGATTAATGGTATGATGTGTCATTCTTTAATAACTTAAATCTTGACAAATTGCTGTGATATAAGAGGAAAATAATTACCTTTAGGGTGGTAACAGTAAGTCTGCTTCACATCACATCACTCCACCCTGTCATTGGTCATTTTACTATAACATGCCCATACTACTTTACTCCATCCTCGTCAAACTAGCTAATGTTTGAGAGATTAGCATTATACAGTTATACCTTGTATAGCACTTGTTATACCTGTCATTAGTTAGCTATAGCTAATGTTTGCCTACATTCTTGGGCCGAAGACACACTAAGTTACTGCCAGTAACCAAAATTGTGTATACTGTAGGTTTCTTTCTCCTTTTGATTCTTTCTTCTACTATTACTTTCTTCCATTGAGAAAAAAATGTGTCTCTTTGTACTTTAAAACTTGAATAAAAAATGTAAAGTTAATTAAAAGTTTGCTCCATACCATCTATGGTATAACTCCATGAGGCACTTTGATTTCCAAAACTTTGCAGGCAAAATTGTGCTAGAAGTGATTTGGGTAAAAAAAATATTTATATACATTAGTTTCTATATATATCTTAATATAGCTATGCTAATATAGTTTAGATTTTATTATTGTATATTTATTAATAAACGTGTGATTGCTATATTTTCTGTGTGGTGATTTTAGGCATGAAGCAATGCTAAACTGGTAGCTACAATCTTTATTTAATAGCTACTTTAGCCTTGTAGCGCCAGTCGAAAAGTGAACTACATCTCACATCTTGGTTGATCAGCTACATTCAGGGTAAAGAGGAAATTGTGTAAAATTTTTATTTATTTATTTTTTGGGGTTAAAATTAGGTCTTTGGACCCTCATTTGCTGCGTAGTGATTTCTTAAACACTGTTGTATCTGTAAGCTGGATATTACCTGGAAGTATTGGAGGGCAGACGAGCTCTCTGTCCTCTGGTCGAATGCTGACAGCTCTCTCCTGCTGTCAGTGCATGCCCTTATTGTTCTGTGGAAGGTCTGAAATTCTAGATTTGGGGGAATAATTGATGCTTTGAACAGCATGAAATATCACACTTCTACAGCATGAGTAATGTTGTATTCAGAATACACGCCAAACACCCGGATGGTGTAAGATTTCTCAGGCATGTTAAAGCACAGTTCATCCATCAGGTTCAAAGAGAAACTACTGTGAATGAAGAATACTGAGGTACAGAACTTTTAAACAGGGACTTACAGCTAGTTAATTCTTTTTGAATGAAAATAGGACGTTGTTCTAGTGATTATACAGTTGATTCAGCCTAAGTCAAGCACAAATGCTCATGGGCTAATATCATTTTAACTCAAGTACACCAGCAAGGTACGAAACTGACAAACTGACCCATTTTGATCTTGCACTGTTAACACTGCGCAATGTAGAAGGATATATTAAAATATTGCAATTAGAAATAAACTGAACTTTCACCTGTCCGCGTCTTGAACCTCAACAGGATGCTCACACAACCCGCAGTTACAAGGAAGCACTGAGTCCCCACTCGACAGCACTCTGTCTCCCTCATAATGGAGAACTTAAAAACACACACTCCATCACCTGAAACAAATCAAAGGGAAAGATCACAAAATCATCAGTTATCGGTTACGCCTTAGCTTAAAATCTAGAAATTTTTAACATCTTAGCTTGGACTTCTTATCCTAGTAGAGACTAAACCAGTGATCAGTTATAACTATAATATCTATATTGTGAGTGTAGTGAAGCCCAACTCATGGCGTGTTTGACTGGAGTCTATCAAAGATGATTTCTGTGCTGTGATGACGTGTTCAGTGTGAGATTCGCTCATATCCTGGTCAAAGTAGCGGTGGACCTGTAGTCTATCCTGGAAGAGGCAGGACTACACCCTGGATGGCACCATGCACATGCAAGAAACCCACGCATACACAATGAGAAAGTGTGAAACTCCAGACAGTCAGCATTCTGAGTTCGGGATCAAACCAGGGACCCTGGAGCTGTGAGTAATTATGAAATACACCTACTAATATACTTTCTGTTAGTATATATACAGGTTTTAGAGTAACATATGCTTCCATCCAGATTCCATCCCATTTACTTCTGAAAGACTCTGCCTCTCTAAGATACTCTTTTTATACCCAGTCATGTTACTGACCTGTTGCCAATTAACCTAGCTGGTTGCAGAATGTTCCTCTAGCTGTCACTTACTTTTCCAGCATTTTGATGCTCCCGTCCCAACTTTTCTGAGACGTGTTGCGGCCATCAAATTCAAAATGTTTCATAAAATTGTACATTTACTCACTTTAAACATTTGATATGTTTTCTATATTCTATTGTGAATAACATATGGGTTTATGAGATTTGCAAATCATTGCATTCTGTTTCTATTTACATTTCATACAGCGTCCCAACTTTTTTGGAATCGGGGATGTACGTCGTTCACACCAGCTCACTGCTTAACTTAATAAGCTGGGTTTAGCTGAGAAACAGTGCAGGGGAGATGGCGGGGGGTCACCAGCTGAACACCTGATGTGCACAATCACTTACACACTAGGCCTCAGTATGGGATTTGTTGTGTGCTGAACATGGCCACACTATCTGATCCTGTGCGCCAGGAGCAGAGCAGTGTACCGTAGCAAAGGAAAACAGTCTAGTAGTGCACGCGAGACTGGAGCTCACCGAGCAGAACCCGCATGCGGCCTCTGAGCTTCCACAACAGTGTCGTAAATCCTGCTAGAGCTGTCAGCGCACACAACAGCTGGACCACACACAGCTAATTAATATTATGCCGACACCCAAATCTAACCTTTTGGCTCTTTTAGTAAAATCTGAAGTTTTCCTTGTGGGGATCAACTAAATATCCCCACGAGGTCAAAACTGTTAGATACTCCCATAAAAACATGCCCACACACACAGGGTTGTGCAGGCCAGCTGAGTAAAGAGAGCAGTGAATGAAGCAGACACATCTCTACCTGTCCATGTCCCTGTTTATCCCCATGTGCCTAGGCTAACACAATTACTATAGTAAAAAAAAGATAACATTAAGAAAATATACCAGCATTTTTCTACTCAGTCTCTATCCACTGTATCTGTATTTTATGCGCAATTACAAAGGAAAGAAGACAATTTATGCAAAACAGTTAAGCCTATTTCTTCAAAGGAACATTCTCAGTAAACAGTACTAAACGGTAGCTTTCCTTGTCACTGATGTGGTACTTCAAGGGCAAATATTTTGTACTTAATTGTGTATCTGTTACATGGTAATGTGAATGCAGCAGATTTTATGTACATAATCGAAACGTCCAGTCTTGTACCTTTAATTAGCTTTCAGACTAATACTTTAAAGTACATTACATGCACTGTCCCAGGAAAAAGATTCTTTAAAGGTACAAAAGGTACTTTAGAGGGTGCTGCCCCAGTGACAAGGAAAAGTTATTACCCTCGTTCCTAAGAGTGTATGTTAGTAAATCAGAGCATGTAAAAACAGCTGAGAGATGAAACTCCACATTTGATATAAGCATCATTAAATGAGTCTGTTTCTACTTTTTTGAAAATAAATGATAATAAAATTATTCCATAAATCTCACAAGCTTCCAGCAAGCCTGTGGAACTACCTGATTTCAGTCATAGTCAGGTTACACTGATCCAATTTAAAAGCACCGCTTCACTTACATCCACTTTTCTTCCAAGTTCTAAAGTCCTTAAGTTCTAAACATCTTGTTTATCTCTTCAGATATGAGACTTTTTTTTTCTCTTTTTTTTTCAGAGGAAAGATTTTTTTGTTACCAACATGGGCATCGTAGCTCAGTGGAGCATTCTCACTTTCTCATCGCCTCGCATCATCACATGATCTCACATGGGATATCACAAAACAATAACAAAAAAAGAATAAAGAATGAGTAAATAATGTTGTTTTTTTGTTTTATTTCATTTTGTTGCTTTGCCATAATGCTCCGATGCCCAATAAAACCAGATCTTTGCTCACATTTGTCTCTATAATAAGTGTGTAGTGTAACAGCAAAGTGTAATTTTGAATTTATATTATATATAAATATTATAATATATACAGAATTTAATAGACTTTAGTTATACTTAAGTTAGGAATGGTAATTATAAGCATTAGGTCTGGAAGTGATAGTTTGTGCTGGTGAGGAAAAAATGCTCAGCTTCATACAAATAGGCTAAGAGATGGTGTATGCTAAATGTTTATTATAATAATAATAACAATAATAATAATAATAATAATAATAATAATAATAATCACAGTAATAAATAAATTAATATAAAAGTTCTCCCTAATAATAATGATATACAATAATAATGAGCAAAACTAAACTGAATTCTATAGAAAATTACTTTAAAACATTAAAAATCGTTATTATTAAACATATCACATGGCAAATAGGACGTGATTGTAGCTGAAAAAAATTACATCCTGTTCCTTTTCAGTCATTAACAATAAAAGCTGCACAATCAAAGTTTTACTAATTTTTAACTCGATATTGCAATACTAATAGGATGTTAATCCTTAAATACACACATGTAGAGTTTTGTGTAACACAAATTAAGCAGTAATGGAAGTGGAAATTCCTGAAGTAATCTGTTTTACATTTTGAATCACTAATAGACTATGAACAAATCATTTCATGGTACAATTTCTGAATATCAAAAAAGTCTGGGTTCCATGTTTACCGTCCTCTACTGTAAGGGTGACATCCTCTGTCTCTCTGTTGACCTTCAGTGTGAGATCCTGATGCTGTATCTGTTTGGACACTTGCAGCTCAGTGTCTTCCTCTGCGTCCTTCAGAAAGCTCAGAGCGACACAGAAGCAGCTTTGCTCCTCACTGCTGCCCATCTCTTATAACCTACACACACTCACTAGCATACTAATGCAGTCACGCACCTACATAATCTTGTGCTGAAAAACTGCACTGCTGTGATGTTGACTGGGACAAGCTGAAATGAAATGGACGTCTTGAAGTTCAGAGGAAGTTCAGAGTCAAAATAGAGGGCGGAGAGAGAAGTCAGTCCAACAGCAATGGGTGTGACTGTAAACTCCCTAAGACTCTGGATCAAGCTATATACATAAATTAAATAGCACTAGATGCATAATATCCTTTTATTATTTGGCCAAATATATTAATGCAAATTTTATATGATCACAGCATTCACAAAAATTGATTTCTTGAGGACTCGGCAGAAAACCAAATAGTCACTTTTTTCACCACTTGTTGCCACAATATTTGCCATTTTAGAAAATAATTCACTATAACACTGTATTAATAAAAAAAAATGAATAATGCATTAATCATTAATACTGATTGCCAATGCCAATGTTTCAGACTCGTATTACTGTACTAATACTCCAAATAAAGTGAAAGTTGGACAATTATTTCTCTAAAAAATACATAAACTCTTGCCCAACTTGGTTTAATTCTGTAAACTGAGGCTTCAGTAAAAAGTTTTGGTCCTAAAAGTTTTCAGTCCTATACTCTGGTCTGCTGACTCACTGTTAGAGAAAATATCTGATATATACCATTTTGCTTAGCCTGTTCAAGTGAACACATACTTTATTTATACACAAATTACATTACAGTAAAATGATTAATATATAGCCATTTAAAGAACTGCTTATGCATGAAAGCCAGAAACATTAGTTCGTGGGATTACTGGCTGCCGTTGTATTAATATAGATGAAAGTGCAGTAACAAATATTTGACCAATAGATGTCGCCAGAGTGCAATGTTTTACAAAGCCATAAGTATTCTAACTATATTAAATATGAATATATTCAGCAAATGGGGGGTATGGGGCTTAGTGGTTAGCATGATTGCCTCACACCTCCAGGGTTTGGGGCTCGAATCCCACCACCGCAGAGATTGCATGTTCTTCCCTAGCTTCAGGGGTTTCCTCTGGGTACTCTGGTTTACTCCTCCAGTCCAAAAGACATGCACTGTAGGCTGATTGTCATTTCCATATTGTCCATAGTGTGTGAGTGGGTGTTTGAATGTGTGTGCGATTGTGCAGGGTGTCCCCTGCCTTGAATTCCCTGGGATGGGCTCTAGGCTCCCCACGACCCCCACGTAGGATAAGCGGCATGGAAAATGGAAAATTACCTCATTACCTCAAATTACCTCAAATGCTGCAAAAGAGTGCTGCAAATCTGATGGGAAGACATAACCTGCTTACTATATCACACAAGTTTGGTCCATGAATATGACAATGAGTTCACTGTGCTTCGGTGGTCTCTTCAGTCAGCACATCTGAATCCAATAGAGCACATTTGGGATGTGGTAGAATGGGGGATTCCCAGCATGAATGTGCAAATGACAAATCTGCAGCAATTACTGTACATGATGGATCCATCTCAAAATGGATCATAATTTAAAGGGATTGTTTATAACACATTGTGGAATCCATGCCATGGAAAATTGAGGCTGTTCTGAGAGCAAAGAGCAGTTTCGGGTGAGTGTTCCAAATAAAGTGGCTGGTGAGTGTATAATGAGGTAATTTTGAAATTTATGGCTGTAACACATCTCACTTACATTTCCAGCATTTTATAGCCCCCGTCCCAACTTTTTTGAGATGCGAATAAATATTTATTTATTTATTTCATAAAATATTCTATATTCCTTATATAGTCATGTGAAAAAGTAAGTACAGTGATCAGAATGTGCTTATGGAGTGCAGGTGGAACCTGTCTTATTTATACCCTACTAATATCTAGTGACTGGTGTTCCCTTTGTTATTGAGGTGTGTGGTGTCATCATGCCAAGATCTAAAGAGTTCTGTAAGGCCTTCAGAATAAAAGGTTGTGGATGCCTGTGAGTCTGGCAAGAGATTTGAAAAGATCTCCAAATTATTTGAAATACATCATTCCACTGTAAGGAAAATCATCTACAAATAGCACAGATTTCAATTGACTGCCAATTTGTCCAGAACTGGCTGTCCCAGCAAACTCAGCACAAGAGCAGACCATCTGATGCAAAAAGAAGTCCCCAAGAGCCCCAAAATTTCATCATAGGATCTGCTAGTAAGTCTTGCAGCTGCTGGTGTCAAAGTGCATGCTTCTACAATCAGAAAGAGATTGCACAAATTTGTGGCGTGACAGGAAAAAGCCTTTGCAAGACTACAGTTTGCCAATGAGCATATAGGCAAAGACCAGGCCTTTTGGCATAATGTGCTCTGGACAGACAAATCAAAGATAGAGTGTTTGGCCACAGTAACAGTGGACATGTTTGGCTCTGACCAAAGACAGCTTTTCAGGAGAAGCACCTCATACCAACTGTGAAGCACGGTGGTGGAAATGTTATGGTTTGGGGTTGCTTCACTACCTCAGGGAAAGGACAGCTTGCATTCATTGATTCAACTATGAATTCTTCATCATATCGAAGAATGGTTGAAGATAATGTGAGGTCATCTATCCAAAAGTTGAATTGAACCAAAAGTGGACCTTTCAACAGGATAATGATCCTAAGCACACTAGCAAATCCACCAAGGAATGGCTCAGAAAGAAGAAAATGGAGGGTTATGGAATGGCCTAGTCAAAGCCTGGATTTGAATCCCATTGAAATGTTGTGGGGAGATTTTAAATGAGCAGCACATGCAAGAAAACCCTCAAAGATCTTCCAATTGAAAGAATGTTGCATGGAAGAGTGGTCAAAAATTCCAGCAAGCCAGGTGTACAATTATGCAAAACGCCTACAAGAAGTTATTTCTGCTAAAGAAGGCAATACTAACTTCTGAGGTCAAGGGTGTACTTACTTTTTCCCACAGAAGAATATCACATCTATTGATATTTCTGTTTAATAAATGGTTGAAAAGGATATTTTTCCTTGTAGCTTTGTTCAAGTATATCAACTTCATTTATAGGCAGTGTTTCAAAGATGATCAAATATTTGTTTGTCCAAATATGTCAAAAAAGCCAACAATTTCCATTGTGTGCTTATTTTTTCACATGACTGTGTATTATATAAAACCTGCTATATTATCTGTATTTACAGGTATTGACATGGTAAAAATAAAATAAAATGCAATTGTAAAAAAAATAATAATAAATTGGTTGTTTGAATGAATATATTACTTTCTACTAACCCTATAAACCTTCTGTAACTCAGTCCCTCTCTTTGTATGTCTTTACTTTTTACATTATGCATATATTTTTATGGAATTTTTATGTGCAAGTTTCACATAAATGGTTACAATGGGAGCACACAGGTTAAAATGGAACTGAATCTTATATATTATACAACTTAATACCTGCTTCAGAAATGCAGTCAGGGTTAATGCGTAATGTGTACTCAGCTTCATGCACGTCAGATGAGTCACGTTCGTGTCTGACCATGAAAAACGAAACTGAGCACAAAGTGGTGGAAAACTGCCTTACACCCAGTCAATCTATCATCATGGTAGTATTATACCAGTAATGTTTTACACTTTACATATGTTTTGTCTGTTATAATTAAGAGCTTTGCCTGATATTCAAATAAACTTATGAATGGACCAAATGTAGTAGCTGCACATTGATGGCTGATGTCTGTCTGATATGGAGGAAATGCTGATGTGAGTGATATACAGTTGTGTGTGGGTGTGCATATGTGTGTGATAAGGTGTATATGTAATACATGTACGTGAGATTTGGGAGAACATTCAGTCATCAAGAACATTCAGTCCTGTAGGGCGATAAACAAAGGGAAAGTTTGGGGAGGTTTTAGTCGCACTGTTTTTTGTGCTATTTCCTCAAGTGAGATCCTATTTTCTTATTATATAAATAGTTAAATAATTCAATAAGTAATTCAATGAAATATAAACTTTTCCTCTACATTTAATAATATCTTTTCAAATTGTATTCATTCATAAATAAGTTTTTTAAAAAAAATAAATAAATTAGATAAAGCACAGCAGTTTGATATCCTCAAACCCTTCATAAATCAAGAACTTTGTATGACCCCAATTCCGAAAAAGTTGGGACAGTATGGAAACATACTTTGACTTATATTTAAGCAAAAAATGCATACGGACAAGGTATTTGAGGTTTTACGTAATCGACTGTATACTTTTGAAGATAAACGTTTATTTTGAAATTGATGCATGCAATAAGTTCCAAAAAAAAAGTTGGGACGGGGAAATTTAGGACTAATAGCAATGTGACATGTTGAAATAAGATAGTGATATAAAACAGGTGAGTCATCAGATTTGAAATGAGTGTAGATTTTCAAAAATAAATTAAATTCACAAAGTAAAACATCAAATAATATGTTAATGATGTGTTTTCAATTTAGTACAGGGTGAATGGGATTTTCAAATGACTCCTTTTGTTTGTTTGTTTTGTATTTTTGTATCTGACTTGTATTTTTGCTCTGGTTTGTCATCTATTGGGAGCTCACCATGATTCATCTTGATTAGAACCCCAGCCCCAGCTGGAGAGAATCAGCGTCCTTAGCATGATGCTGACACCACCATGCTTCATGTGGTTATGTTGTTCTTTGGGTTATAAGCTGTCTTGGTTTTGTACTAAGCATATCCTTTAGAATTTTGGCCAAAAGGTTTGGTCTAGGTCTCATCAGACTATAACATGTTTTGCCACATGGATTGAGGTGATTTATGTGGGCTTGGTTAGGGTATTTATTTATTTATTTATTTATTTATTTATTTATTTATTGTGAGAAAGGGCTTCCATCTAGACACCCATAATAGCCCAGACATGTGAAAAATACGAGAGATCGTGGTGACATGCAGGGAGTAACCAGTACTTTAATAGCTGTACTGTAACAGCTCCTTTAATGTTACAATTGGCAGCCTGCCTGGTAAGTCTTTTGTCCTTTCATCAGTTTTAGAGATATGTCATGTTCTTGCTAATGTCACTGTGATGCCCCATTTTCTCCACATGTTCCATGGCATCTCATTTTTGTCATTTTTGTTGAATGAAGCTTCAGGGTTTATCAGAATCACTTCGTTGGTGACAGGTGTATGATAATTACATTTGAACAGGAATTTTAATGTGACTGATTCATTCTGTCACATGCCCCATTATAAAAGGGTGCACATACTTTCTTTTTTCCCCTACAAAGTTTCTATTTGTTTTTCAACTGAATTTTATTGGTTGCTGTATCACGTTTAATGTGGAAATTTATCTAACATCATTTATTTTGGTTTCATTTTTTTTATATCATAAACTTGCAATTTTAACTGGGGTGTGTAGACTTTTTATATGCACTTTAGCGTTGCGGATTTGGTTTTCCTTCCAATAAACATTAATTATTTTGTTAAACTATTTTACAGGCTGAATAGTGGAGATAAATACTACTACTACTAAATTTTATTTTCTGTGTTCATCTGTCAGTTCAACAACATGTAGAAGTGTAGAATATGAAATATTCTACGTAGCCTATGAAATAATATGCAGAATATGAAAATGCAATTATCAGTTATCTCCACTGTTTGGCCAGTAAAATAGTATCATTATTAAAAAGCTTAAGATTTTAAATCCTAGTTGTTGCCCAGCTGTCTAATTGAACATATCGATACTTGACTGAACAACAGGCAACATAAAGCCCCTTTTTGTAGGATTGTTATTTAATGTAAAGATAATATTGTTGCCCATGCATTAGGGAGGTCATTTATTAATTAATTAACCAATCCATTAGTCTTGACATGGTTGGTATCTGGCTGTTGTACTAATCCCCAAAAAAGTTCTGACTTTATCTCATTCTATCTGAATCTAGATAGAATTCAGACAGACCATGCAATTGTTCTGCATAACAAATATGTACAGTACATAACTTCCTGTTTTGCCAAGCCAATTAGGTGTATCCGTGAACTTGGGTGGATTAGGGAAGTTCTTCAAATTTCCTCAACGCTTGTTCAGCTGTTCTATGTCAACAGATTGATATTTAGATTTACATGTCTTGAGTAAACACATAAGCCATTTCCCTCATTTGCATACAACAGAGAAACTAGTTAGTAGGTGGGAACAAGAGAATAATTAAATAAATACAATTAAATAAGAATAACAATTAAAATAAGGGGGCAAGGTGACACAACGACTGAAAAAAACAATGACCTCACAGTCCAAGAGCCCGCAATTCAATCCTGAGCTGTGGTTAGTGTCTGTGTGGGCTTCTTCTGTGTTTTCTGGTTTCCTACCACCTCTTAAAAGCATACCAGTAATTGGATTGTCTGTTTTGTTAAACTGCACCTATGATGCCCTGTGATGAACTAGTGTCCCATCCAGGGATGAAATGATATCTTATACAGTTGTCACACTTACACTGACTTTACCTTCAGTTTTTTACATTTAGATTTTCCAAATCATAAAAAGCCATGTAGGTTTAAGATTGCAATATTACTTTTAATATTGTTTGTGACCCCTTTAGAATTTTCTATACTTCTGCGTAAATAAGAATTAAAATGTCATCAGATTTTCACACAAGTCCTAAAAGTAGATAAAGAGAATGCATTTAAACAAATGAGAGAAAAATATTATACTTGGTAATTTATTTATTGGGGAAAATGTTCCAATATTACATATCTGTGAGTGGCAAAAGTATGTGAATCTTTGCTTTCAGTATCTGGTGTGACACACTTGTGCAGCAATAACTGCAACTAAACGTTTCCAGTAACTGTTGATCAGTCCTGCACATCGGCTTGGAGGAATTTTAGCCTGTTCTGTGATGTTGGTGGGTTTCCTCACATGAACTGCTTGCTTCAGGTCCTTCCACAGCATTGCTATTGGATTAAGGTCAGGACTTGGACTTTCCAAAACATTAACTTTATTCTTCTTTAAGCATTCTTTGGTAGAACAACATGTGTACTTTGGGCCATTATCATGCTGCTGCATGACTCATTTTCTCTTAAGGTTCAGTTCACAGACAGATGTCCTGATATTTTCCTTTAGAATTCGCTGGTATAATTCAAAATTCATTGTTCCATCAATGATGCTAAGCTGCAGTAAAAGAGGCCCAAACCATCATACTGCCACCACCATGTTTCACAGATGGGATAAGGTTCTTATGCTGGAATACAGTGTTTCTCTTTTTCCAAGAATAACACTTCTCATTTAAACCAAAATGTTCTATTTTGGTCTTATCCATCCATAAAAAATTTTCCAAAAAAAAAAATCTGAAACGCTGATGATGTCTTAGACCATATTTATGCAGATATATATATAATATATAGATATATACATATTTAAAATATAGATGTATAGACGCCATGTATGTTTACAAAAAAATGGCAATCATGTAGAGGATTTTTGTAAATAAAATTGCTTTTTGCTAAAAAATAATTAATTTCCCCTATGTATGTAGACTTTTGGGACACCATGTAGTTTTAATGACCAGCAGGTGTTCGTGTGTCATCCAGGTCACGGCACCAAGTTGTGAGAAATTTGGAAAACAGGTATGCCTGGATTCCAGACAAAAAATATATTGAATGTCCATAAAAAATTAATACAACATGATAGCTGTAAAAAAATAAAACCAGAAAGAGTCATTTGAAGTAACATTGTTTTATTTTTGTAATAATGACAAACTTGTTCTACAATTTCTATCTTTTTGCATGCCCACTTAACAAAACTTCAATTGATCTGACATAAAAATAAAAAAAAAATCTTTGGAGTGATTTCATTAACCTAATGCAAGCTCCAGCTCACACTGTAACAAGAACAACTAGCAACACTTAGATATACTTAGTTTGTGAATAACTTGGTAATTACCTTTTTAATAAGTCATTAATGTGTGTGTTTGTTAACATATATGAATTTTAAAATCTTATTTGCAATTGCATGTGTCCTGAACCTGATCCATGCCCCTTGAGTCAGTAAATCCTTTCAGTCATGAGTAGGATTTGCTTCTCTTTTGCTCATGAACAAAATTCACTTGTCTTATAGCCAGTTGAGCAAGTTCAATGAGTATGGAACTCAAATTCATTCAACCTAAGATGGACATTTTCTGTGAATGCCATAGCAATGCTAAGCTGAGTGTGAAAAAGAAATTCTAAACATGGATGTACACGTACATTACAAAACAACAACAATAATTAGCTATTTTAACATTGTTTAAATCGGTGGTTGTATATGTCAGATGGCAGCAGGATCAGTCTTCACATTTGGGCAGACTATTCAACTGAACGAATCAGTGAAGGACTCAATCGGTGAATGGACTCAAATTATTCAAATCATTGTAAAGACTCTACGTTTTTAGCTCTGATAACAGTAGGCGTTTTAGGGTACAAGATTGAACCACTTAGCTAGCTAGCTAATGTCAGCACTCATTGCCTGTACCAGCAGTTGACAATTTAAAATGAACATGTCTATGAATGGGAAGGTAAGATGAGGTAAACCAATGTCTTTTGTAATGTAGATATGAATGAGCTACTCAGATTAACAGTGACAATTTTTTCTATTAACAAAATATGACTTCACATCCATAACAATGCATAACAACAATTTTCTTAAGGAAGGTTTGGACTGAACTGTACTAAGTTCATTCAAGTATCATATGTATAACATTTTCTGTAAAATGTACAGCATTTCTTAAATATGTGCAAACACACTGTCTGACCAATGCTATGCTCATGCAGGCAATAAGCCACAAATCTATATGCCCTCTAATATTGCATCTATAACCCTATAATTCACCATACTGGTGTTCCTGTAGTCACAGTAACCAACATAAAATTACATTTTTCATCATTGTTCAGCACCAACATGAAATTTAATTTCCTCATAAAGATCTACTGAACAAAATGTTTAGCTCAAGTATAAGTTCAGCTGATAGAGTTTTTGCGAGTAGTGTGTGTGCCTTGGAGCAGCTCTGTGGCTGAAACTGTGAGCGTGTTGGTGAATGGATAACAGTCAGAAGTAAGGCGGCTGATGAAACACGGCATCTCCTTTTTGCCCTTGAGCTCATTTCCTCTCGCCTCAAACTTAAAGGCTACACGCCGATTCAGCCGAGTCAGAAATTGTGTGATCTCCCACCCCTCACACTCCTCCACCAGATCACAGAACGTCTGTATAAACACCGAGCCGCTCGGGTGCATGAAGGCACTGTAACCTGCACACACACGCATCAAAACACAGAATTTCAACATGTCATTATTTTACTGGTTAAGATTTTCTTTTGGCAAGCATGGCTGTCAGTCTCACATTAAATAAATCAAACCCATTTGATCTTCTTTCTCCGATTAAGTCAGCTACTTATGAAATAGCTACAAATTGATTAACATTGTGATGCTAGTAATAAATTAATTTTATTTTTTAAATTAATGGAAAACCCAACAAATAATAAAATACCTGGAACTGTAGCATAAGCAACAACTGTGTCACATGGGATTGACTGATATTCACACTGATATTCACACTGTCCACAGTCTTCTGATGTGTCTGTCTCAACACCATCATCCAGCTCGCTGCCCCGACAAGCCTGCACACACACGTACACAGATGAAATAGACACACAGTACACTGGAGCAATGATGACACACGCCATGATAATGCTAATAATAATGCATGTCATTTGTATAATATAAACACACACATACATGCATACACAAGTAAACATGGAGTGTGTTGAGTCTGACCTGGACCAGGAACAGTTTGTTTTTGGCAGCCATGTTTGGTCCTCCAAATTGTGAGTATATTTGTGCAAGTTTTACAGGGCGTCCATCTGATCCAAATATCACTCCGTTGTCTCCATGACTCGATAACACACCCACAAAACAGCTGTGCACTGACTGCTCACTCTCTGCAACATTATTATTATTATTATTATTATTATTATTATTATTATTATTATTATTATTATTGTCATTGTTATTGTTATTATTGTTGTTGTTGTTGTTGTTTCATATGAATATCTGAACTGCCTTAAAGTTCAAAGTTAGTAAATCAGGTTACGCTGCTCCTTGCACAAACAGACACTTCAGCTCCTATAAATCAATTACACATAACTGAACACACACTATTAAACACACCCTACACATTACGTAACAGACAAAGGGAAACCACAAGACTTTATAAAAACAAGAGACTTAAAACAGGGATCATGTGATGGCTTTATACTCAGCACGTCCTTCTTTTACTGATGAAATCATTAGAGATAATTATATTTTATCAATGAACGTTTTATTGCAAATTACTATACAAGATATTAAACAGTATATATAAATCAATTTATTTAAGCCAAATACACTTAAATATAACAAAAATTCATTTTAAATTACAACAGTTTGAGTTAAATTTTTGTTATACTTAAGTGTATTTGACTTAAAGAAATTGATTTATCAGCTTAAAAAATTTTGAGGTAATTAGTTTCCTCAATTTTTTTTTAATTAAATGAACTTATCCGGTTTTACAGTATATATATATATATATATATATATATATATATATATATATATATATATATATATATATATATATATATATATATACACACACACACACACAGTGGGGGAACATAAGTGTTCAACTTATGAGCGTCAACATTTTTTTCAGTAAATATATTTCCGATGAAGCTATTCACATGAGGTTTTCACCAGACTTTGGTTTTAACTCAGCAAATCCGGACATATAAAGAAATCCAAACATTAAGGTCCATAAATGAAGTTATGTGTAATAAAGCGGAATGACACAGGAAAAAAGTATTGAACACGCTAACTGAAATGTATTTAATACTTAGTGGAGAAGCCTTTGTTTGTAATGACAGCTTCAAGACACTTCCATATGAAAACATTAATCGGCCGCAGTATTCAGGTGTGATTTTGGTCCATTCTTCTAAACATATTGTCTTTAAATCTTGTTCAATTGGATTCAAGTCAGGTGATTGACTGGGCCATCCGAACACCTTGATCTCTCTCTCTCTCTCTCTCTCTCTCTCTCTCTTTTATTTTGTTGAATGTTTTATGAACTCTTTAAATTAATAATAAATGCTCAAATGTGTACCTGCTTTAAATGCCTCGATGATCTCATCCGCGTCCGGGTCCATCAGGATTTTCACGAGGAAGCCCCTGCGGCTCAGAGCCGCGTGCAGGCGCTTCGTGTCCCTTTTTGTCCCGGGTCGCTTTTCGAGTTCTGCACGTGCGCTGAACTTCTCCACCGACACGATGAGCGCCCGGTTGTGACGAGCGGTGCTCTTACTGCTCTTACTGAGAATGGGAACCGACATTTCTCTCTAAAGAGCTAGGGTTTAAATCGGCAAATGCAGCCTAAATAAACTCAAATTAATTAAGGCTGAAGAACACCAACGTCTGTACAGAGCAGGTGTGTGTGTGTGTGTGTGTGTGCGTGCGTGCGTGTGTGTGTGTGTTCTGCTCTCAGATTTGTACATTACCTGAATCTCATAAATGAGGAATGGAAGAGACATATTTGCATATCCTATTTGCCCCGCCCTTTGTCCAGGTGAGAAAAGTACATTTTGTGTAATGATTAGCTTTATGCATTTTATGTCTGAAGTCATAAAGAAATTCTGCTTTGATCTTTGATTAAAACCTGAATTTTTATATCTTTTTCTCATACTTTTAAACTTATTTAGCCATACTATACTATAGGCTTTAATCAAATGTAGATTTTCTTACAACCCCATTTCTGCTCCTCAGGTACCACACTAAGGCTACAAGTAGAAATTTATCACTATGAAACATTTTTCCCTTTCATTCATAAAGGAATTGTACCAACATAAAAGGACGTTTAGAAAATCTGATCATGTCTTAGATCATCTTTATGCAGATATATGTAGAATATATAGATATATACATACATAAAATAAAGATATATAGACTCCATGTGTGTTTCCAAAGAAATGGCAATCATGTAGAGGAGTTTTGTAAATAAAGTTACATTTTGCTAAAAATAGTTCATTTCCCCTATGTATGGAGACTTTTGGGACACCCTGTAGTATTACTGACCAGCAGGATTTAGTGTGTCATTTTGCTTGTATTCTCTCATTTATAAGTCTCTTTGGATAAAAGCGTCTGCTAAATGAATAAATGTAAATGTAAAAAAAAATTTTTAATTTAACTTAGAGCAGTACTAAAACTGTAAGTTTTGTGGTTCCTACACAAATAATTATCACAAGTCATTTCTTTCATTTCCAGTTTCTCATTCATTCATTTAGCTTATTTTCTGGCATTTTCCCTTGATGTATAGTGTATATTTTCCACTGGATGGATTGATTGATGGATGCATGTATAGATAGATAGATAGACAGACAGATAGATAGACAGATAGATAGATGAGTACTTTATTGGTCCCTACTAGAATTGTTTTGTCACAGCAGCAGACAATTACAGACATAAGACAAGACATTGCAGACAGCAAATACTAATATGACACACTATAACACTATAAGTGACCTTTGTGCTCATCCTCAATCAAAGTGAAAGAACATTGCACCAACTTTTATAGCCACGTCCGGCTTTAGCTTATGCTCTGTCACACCGTTTATCAGAAACTGACACATGCTTTTTTTTTTTACTGCACACAGAGTCAACTGTGTTAATCATCATATTACCTAATCACCTTATCACAGCCAGACACAAAGACACCAGGAAATTTAACTCCTGGTGTCCTGACAATAATCGTTCTTTACTTAAATATTAATGGGCTGTTTCCTTTTGGGGGGGTTAGAGGCTAGCACGCCTGTGCTGCACCTATGGCGTTGGGGGTTCGAATCCCACCTCCGCACTATGTGCACAGAGCTGGCATGTTCTCCCCGTGCTTTGGGGCTTGGCATTTCCGAATTGTCCGTAGTGTGCGAAAGTTTGTATGATTGTGCCCTGCAATGGGTTGGCACCCCGTCTACAGTGTCCCCCACCTTGTGCCCCGAGTCCCCTGGGATAGGCTCCAGGTGACCCTTTGTAGAATAAGCTGTATGGAAAATGGATGGAGTTTCATTTTGTCCAAGTGCTGTTTATGTTTAATTATTCCACAGTGCTGCTGAATTCTAAAATCTGATTGGTCAGAAGGTGTTGATTAATTTTCTATAACAGTAACTCTTACGATAGTTATAGTGACCTCCACTAATATTAGCACCCTTGGAAAATATCAGCAAAGAAGTCTTTAATTGTTTAACCTTTTGTTTTTTTGTTTGAAAAAAATCACAAAAATACTCCGCTCTCATGGATATGGATATTTACCAAGGGTAAATATATATATATATATATATATATATATATATATATATATATATATATATATATATATGTGTGTGTGTGTGTGTGTGTGTGTGTGTGTGTGTGTGTGTGTGTGTGTGTGTGTGTATTATTGGCAGATTCTTCGGTGCATCTCTAATTGGCACATCGGGTCTGTTGAGACAGGTTTAGGTTAGGAGCATTTTTCCTGGCCTGTTAAGTGAAAGTCAAAATTTATGTGGTTAATCCTTTGTATTGGACAAAAAAAGTAAGCCATGCTTCTTTCGAATATGATGTAAACATTTTCCTTCGCATATCAACACAGGATTTCAGAAATGACCACTTTATCCGGAAAAGCGACACTACGTTTACATGGATAGCAATAATCTAATTACTGACCTTATTGAATAAGACAGTATTGTGATTAAGGTGTTTAAATGAGTTACTTTCAGAATATTCCTTCCATGTTCCCATTTTACATGTTATAGAACATAGATCGATTAATGGCACACGTCATTACGTCCCCACGCCGCGCTGTCCAGAACGATCCCTCCAGAATTTCACGTATCAACATACAGTTGACAATACTCCACACAATATTCTAAGACAATACTCCACATGTCTTAATTCGATTAGTGTTTACTTCCAGTATGACTGTAGTCGGATTCAGGTAACCAGAAACCGGAGTTTACGTGGTAGTTTCGTTATCAGAGTATTGTCTTAATCGGGTTAATATCGGAATATTGTTGTACTGATTGTCAGGATCCAACCGACAGGCGGCGCCAGAGCACTGAACGAATGACGTCACGGTGTTACGTATGTCTGTAGGTTCCGGCTGCGACGTTACGCTAGCTTTTTAGCTAATACAGTGTTTCACCGTATGTTTATATCACATTACATTGATTTAATTTGAGTATTACATGAACGCTTTGTGTCTTTGGGTTAGGAACTAAAATAAAAATATTAGTAATACTTATTTGTTTGTGGTAAAACTGTAACGCTATATAGTTATATTAAAATCTAGCTAGCTACGACTTGCGTTTTGCTCTGCGCATGCGTACCATTTGGGCGCATGCGTGCACCGGCTGGATCATGGCGTTATGTTCCAGGCAGCTGGATTGTTTACTTTAAGTGTACTTTTCTGCTAGCTAGTTTAGGTAGATCATTATTTTAGGTGAATTAACGAGCCGGGGTGATTTTATAACGTTTTAATCTCATATGTTTATTGGAAAAAGAAACTTAAACGTTAATAGTTTCGCTTTTGTTTCACCGTCTCATTGATTAGCTCTAGTATTTTACATGCGATTTTGTAAAATATAGGGAAGAATATGGGTCCAAAAAAGAAAAATGGCATCCCTGACAGGTACGTTATCATGTCACCTATTGCACCTTCCAGTGACGAACTGTTAAATATTCCTGGTCGTATAAACCAGTGTATATCCACAGATGGACTGATTATAAGGCAGTGGGCAAACGGATCCCTGGCACGCGCTTCGTCGCATTTAAAGTACCCTTAAAACAGGTAACAGACCTGCTCACACAGACCTGCACTCATCTCACACTCGTTTTGTGCTGACCTAGTGCCCCTCATTTCTCTCTTCCAGGCTTTGAGAAGGCATCTGAGCGAATCAGAAGTGTTTGGACCTTTTGAGCTGATGGATGTGTTGAAGAAGGAGGGTGAAGAACTTGGCCTCATCATTGATCTCACCTTCACCACGCGCTACTACCAACCCCAGGTGACCGACACCACGTCCACAACTGCACGAGCAGAAGCGGACTGTTCCTGGGTTCATTCTTTGTATCAGGATTATTGAATTTGTCATTTAGGGATAGTTTGTAATTGGATACGATCCCAGAATTGTTATGTACTATGTGCTGAGCGAGAAAGTGGTTCATCTTCAAGGTGTGCGGTACTACCGTTTTTAATTCTGCTAAATCTTTTTGACTATCTTGTTAGATGTGTATGTCGGACAGTGTCAGAAAACTCATAAGCAAGCCTGAGTGACAAAAACCGGTTTGAGGACGCAGGTCAATCTGATAAGAATGTTTGTCGTTAAAATGAACTCTACAAGCCTCCATTTAAGTTAATATAAAACATTAGCCAGGTAACATTTTACACATTCATACACTTCTCCCTGGCATGCTTGGAATGAAACATCGGATTGTTCCACTCAGACAGTGGAGGAAAGATAATGAGCTAATGAGTGTTGCATATTTGATGACAAGATACTACTATATTATTACAATGCAAACAAGATTTGTTAAAGGATAACACTGAGCTTTCAGTGGTGTATCACCATGTTCTCTTATTTACACAGCTTTAAAATTCCTGTAGCAGATGCCACCTAAGAATACCGAACTTTATAAGGCTCTATAAAGTAATACAAGTGAAACAACTGTAAATCTAAATATCACAGTATAGTCACATGAATTCTCATCACTGCTGTTTTGAATTTGTGTGTGTGTGTGTGTGTGTGTGGCAGGATTTACCAGACACACTGCACTACCTGAAGATATTTACAGCAGGACACGAGGTGCCAAGTGACTCCACCATCCTGAGTTTTAAAAAGGCAGTGAGAAGATTTCTGCATGATAATCAGAACAATGGTACATCCAAATAATAATAATAATAATAATAATAATAATAATAATAATAATAAAAGGTTCATCAGTGGCTGGGATTTAAACATACAAACCACAACGTTTCGGTCACTAGCACAGAGCTATTCTTTAGAATACTGTGATTGGTCACTCGCATCATTCACACAAGCACATTTATGCCGATAATTCCCTCTGAACATTACCAATAGTTACATCTTCCCTGTTGAAACTCCTCCTACTTTCACGGGAAGTGGTGTCTGAAAAGAAAGAAAAACACACACTCATCCGGGACACAGAAAGTCCTGGGTTCAGATTCATTTCTGTAGCGAGTCGTGTTCAGTAGAGAAGAGCTATCGGAGACGTTTCTCTATGTCACTTACGTATACATTATAATCCAATTGTCGCAAAAAATAAAATTTTGTTAATAATTCCGCCAACTGGTAAATGGAAAAATTCTGGGCCTTACATGAGTCACTCAGTGATAAAAAAATTTTTTAGTAGTGTTTCTGCTAAAAATGAAGCAGTTACATATATTTCTCGCAGTACACTGGCTTTCCGTTCCGAATGGAAATTGACTTATCAATCAATACAAACAAATGAATTATTTTATCACTGCAAGTCTGTTATGAGATTAGTCAGGACACTGTTGGGTTTCTGTGCGTAGAGTGTCATGACTCTGTGTTTAGTTGCTGGTGAGCAAGGCGATGGGAAAGGGAGAGGGGTGTGAGCCTGCTGCAGGGCAAACAATTCACACCTCTCCATAATAACATTGGTACAAACATAAAACAGACAGCACAACTACTGAAGGTTTTATTTTTAAATGGCAAAACACTGTGCACAACTGCCACAATAAAATTATAATATTTAATCCTAGTAGACTAGGTTAAAAAAAAAAAAAAGAAATGAAAAAACTGAATTCTTAAAGCCCAGAGTGTCTACTTTCATATGAGCTGTGTTAATCACTGCTCTGGAGTGTGACATCACAAATAAATAAAGCTGAACACGGGCACCCCCAAAACAGGTGGCAACTCAATTTTTTGGCCGCAGGTTAAAAATGTTTATATTAATTCAAAAAAAGGTTTAACTATCTTTTATAGATTATAGTGTGACTGAATCATGTTGTTTTTAATTTTCAATTTTAACCAAACTATGGAAATTACAGGGTTATAAATGATGTATGATGTGTCCTTATTAGCGATGTTATTGTGTTCACAGATAAGCTGATTGGTGTGCACTGCACCCACGGCCTAAACCGATCCGGATACCTCGTGTGCAGGTACGTGTGTGTATTTATGTGTCGTTATGCATGCAGACGAGGTTTATACCCCGCAGTAGTCATGTGACGATGATCAGTTGCAGTATATAAGAGAAAACTGACAAAGTGTCTTGAGTGTTACCGTAACGAGGAGCAGAATCTCCTTGGCCACGTTTATATTTTAATACTGAGACGTTTCAGTGGCATTATCTCGCTTATACCAATGTTACTTACCCATGTTGAGCACATGGAGGGTTTGTATATCATGCTTACCCATAACTTAATGATATGAAAATGAATCTACCAGTTGTCTGAAAGACCAGAATGTACCCAATAGCCACCAGACTGAGTGTGAAGGCAGACATGTGCTGCTTCTCAGATATGTTGCAGCTGCTGAATCTTTTTCCAACTGCTGAAAGACCGCTGTCTTTTGGTTGAACGTTAAGGATCGTGTTTCTTTTCCCAAGGAGACCTCATACCATTCACCAGACAGGTTTAAAACAAAAAGCAACAGACAAAACTATACATTTGCAGATTAAAAAGTAGTTTTATATGGAAAGGTGGTGGTGGTAGCTCAGTGGTTAAGACATTGGACATCTGATTCAAATCCCAGCATCACCAAGCTGCCACCAATGGGCCCTTAAGCAAGGCCCTTAACCCTCAACTGCTCAGTTGTATAAATATTAGATAAATGTCACTCTGGATCTGCCAAATGCCGTAAATGTAAAAAGATGCTTTGCTTACACAGTGCCGTGTTTGTTTATTAGGAACAGGTATGAGCTCAATACTTCTGTGTGTGTGCGTGTGTGTTTCTGATTGTAGATACATGATCGATGTAGACGGTGTTGAACCTCATGATGCCATCGACTGTAAGTAATTACTGTCTTTAAAGAATTTTATCAGCTAACTTTAACAAATAAGCGAGTGCGATCTAGTGGTAGAGCAGCAACACAAACTCCTAACAGTCCATTCTAACATTTTTAAATACTAGATAAAACATTTTCATTCAGCATGTACTGTATAAGCATCTTGTTGGCTTTGCTTACTTAATGTTATTTAGTCAGTGTTATTGCTTCTTGGATAAGTTAATGCTACATTGAAACTATTTTTAGTTCCATTTCACATTTGGCAAGTTTAGCATTCCTTTGGTTCTTGAAGAAAAAGATTCTGCAGAAGAAAAACTTTACTACAATTAAGAGGTCGACCGTTTAATCACCACCAAGAACCGGTTGCTATCGGTTATCGGCAAAAATCCACACCGATAGTTTTCCCGGTTGCGTCCGTTGCGGGAGTGGCTGAGAAGGGTCCACTGTCATTATACAGTATGAGAGTGGCCTCTAGAGGCGAAATATAACTAAATTGCTGACAAATTTAGTTGTTATTTGAAGTGTTTTTTGTTTTAAGTGTTTTGGGTGTCTATTGTTATTTGGAGTGCTACTTTTTGATTCTGCTTGAATGTATATCTTTTAGTAACTTTAATATATATATATATATACACACACACACACACACACACACACACACACACACACACACATATATATATATATATGTGTGTGTATATGTATATATAAATTTATTTTTCTTTTTTAAGTACAGTACATTTTCATAGTACAGTCAGTACTTTGAGTGTTTTGTTTTCATTCAGTATCAATTTTAAAAACTATCAGTTGATTAATCAGTTATCGGCAGGTGCTGCCCAACTTAGTTATCGGTAAAATCCACTATCGGTCGACCGCTACTATGCACTTTACTTTTTTTCTCTCTTTACTTTACTTTAACATGTTATCTATTTAAAATTCTGTAAGCTAGCTGTGACAAAATACGACTATGTGCTTATCGAGTTATTTATTTAATTATTCCATTTAATAAGGCTATATTGATAATGCATATGTTTGTTTAGGGGTTAGTTGATGACTAATGTTTATCTTTTTTTTTTTTTGCCAAAATTTGCCTACTGTTATTGTTTGCTTTTAACTTTTATTATTTAAAACCTATTCAATTCTATCCACTTTTTCTCAGTGTTCAACAAGTCACGTGGTCACTCTATCGAGAGACAGAATTACCTGAAGGATCTAAAATCGGGACCAAAACGCAGGTATTGGGATATTTAAAAAATTTTATACAGGTTTATTTAGAACATGTACATTTTACAAACTTTTTATTTATTTATTTAATCACACTAGAGTACAATACTGTGGTATATTGATTTATACTGTAATAAACTTGGTTCTGTAGTAATGATGGAATGGACGAACCAGAGCAGGAACCTGTCCGGGGCGGAGCCACAAACAGAAAGCATGATTCGATGACTTCTTTCTGGAGGAGAGACGATCATCAGGATCACTTTGAGTATGTGTGCTCTTTCATACTCATTAAAAATCCAAAAAAAAGGTCATGTGACCTTTTGATGGCTTCACTTTGACTGTTTAAACAGTGCATTTCTCCTCACCAGACCTTTCAACCAGAGCTGGCGAAACAACCAAAAGAGACCCTGTCCACCTCCTCTATTTCACACACACCCTCACAGGGATCCTCCTCCTTTACTATTTACACCTCCTTTCAGGGGCCCACCTCCTCTCCTGCCCACACCACCTCCTCTCCTGCCCACACCACCTCCTCTGGATGCATGGTCTGCTTTTAGACAGGGCCGTTATCCCGCACCTCCTCCAGACCCCGCCTTCATGCCTCGCTACACCTTTGGAGAACAGCCTCAACACACACATCGAAAAAAACGCAGAAGTGCTCATAAATACAGCACGAATTCTCCATAATCGCACTGACTGTTAACACTGCGTTCTCTACAGCGTTAACAGTGTTCACACTATCAGAGGGGTTACAGATTAGTATCATTTTATTGATCTTTATCATTTTAGCTTTAAAATTTATTTAACAGGTAGGAAAACTATACAATTGTTTTATTGAAATTTTTAAAACTCAGTATGGAGGAGCAGACTGTTACTCTTGGACAGATCTCTTAAATCATCTTTCTGTAGTGCACTAGCCTGTCTGCTTGAGTAATCTTATCCATGCTCTGCTAGAACCTCCAAGAAATGAGGTGTGGAGTTATATTTTTTTGCTGCTCTCGACCTTATTTACACATTGAAGGGATGAAGCCAGAGAGCTAGAGGCTGCTGTGTTGGGCGTGGCCATGGGCTTCGTCCTGATATTACCCTTAAAAAAGAAATAAAAAGAACACTTGAGAACTCCACCCAGGTTCGTGTAGTTTAGGTAATGTAGGTAAAGTGTACCTAATGTAAGGAGAGTCTGTTCATGCAATTTCACCTTATTAAATACTTTTAAATTCAATACTGCACTGTGATAATGCCTAGGTAACAAGCTAGCAGCCCCTTACAATAATGTATTAAATATACTCACTGTTCACTTTAATAGGAACACCTTTACACCGGCACATTCATGCCATTTTCTAATCGGCCAACTAATCTTCAACTGTACAGTTTGGGTGAGCCTGTACCCATGATGGCCTTATATACCTATTTTTCGCTCTCAGGAGTGGAACGTAATGTGATCATCTGCTGCTATAGCTCATCCACCTCAAGGTTTCATGTTTTGTGCATGTTGAGATGCTTTTCTGCTCAGCGTGGTTGTATAGAGTGATTATTTGAGTTACTATAGACTTCCTGTCAAACCAGTCTGGTTATTCTCCACTGATCTCAATTATCAACAAGGCGTTTCAGCCTGCAGACCCTCCACACACAGGATGTTTTCTGTTTTTCGCACCATTCTGTGCAAACTCTAGAGACTGTCTAAGGAGACACTGAAATACTCAATCCAGCCCATTTGGCACCAATGACCATACCACGGTTAAAGTGACAGAGATGACACTTTTCCCCCCATTCTAATGTTTAAGGTGTACATTAACTGAAGCTCCTGACCTGCATTTCCACGATTTTATGCATTGTCCGGCTGACACATGATTGGCTGATTGGATAACTGCATGAATGAGCAAGTATACCCAGGTGTTAATATTAAAGTGACTTTCAAGTGTATTTCTAGCTGGTTAATGGGATATGGTTACTGGAGTAGTTAAACATGACAAACTAGCTAGAAATTTCTCTATTTATGTTTAACGACACCGATAACCATCAGTGTATTCCTAACTACCTAGCTATATTTAACGTCCTAATCACTGAGTAGCTAGTTTTTGTTAACATGCCTATAAATAAGCTAGCTAGTTTGCTTAGTGGCAAGTTAACACACTCTGGCTAGATGGTCAGAAAATGTGTATGTGTGGTTTAAAAGAGAGAAACTATTAAGCTCTTTATGTTTAACTACTGAAATGACCATCTCTACATTATTTTAAAGTGCTACTAGCAAACTGGTTACAGCTAGCTTGTCATAAGTTGCCTTAAATAAGCTAACTAGTGTTATGATGTGCTGCCATTAGAGTTTGTCAGCTAAACATAACTAGAAAGCTAGTTTGTTTAATGGCAGGTTAACATAATATACCTAGCTTTAGTAACCAGACAACAATTATAATGATAAATGGATGATTTTAAGGATGGAAAACTAACAGAAATATAAAACATTTTGAGAGAAAATTTTAAGGCAGCCATTTTTGGGCTATAAATTGGGTAGTTAATGAGGTGGCTGTTATTTACACAGAGTACATGTTTCTGCGCTACATGTCCATGTGCTAAACAATCAAGATAATCTTGCATAGTGTGTAATTTGAGACACAGCTCTTGTCTTAGAGAAGAACAATAGGTATAAGTTGCCTTCTGATACTGCCTTTATCTGTGTCATGTGACTGGTCATGTGGCAAATCAGTACCTCAGATGCTTTTATTAACTGTTGCTAAACTTTTATCTGAAGGACATCGTTAGATGTGCATTTTACTCAGCTTATTTTTCTATTTTTTGTTCACATTGAGTCACTTATTGTAGTGAATGTATTTATAACTGTCACAATGTGTCTGAGGGTTTCTGCTTCTGTTGTGAGACCATATTGATTAAAAGCTGGAAGCTTCTTGCACATCTGTTCAGATATTTGCTGGGCATCAGCACTCAGAGAGATTGTGTGTATGTGAAAGAGAGAGAGATTGAGATATGATACAATTACAGCTAAATAATGTGGCTGTTCCCCTATGATGTTTGGTCATATTCTCTTTCTTGACCATATTCTATTAGGCCAAAGTTAAATATTTACTGTTTTATCATGTACAAAGAGCTTTACAGTTTGTAATACTTACAGGATTTTTTAAATTATTATTTTGCTTTCAGGATCCATATCTGTGCAATTATTAAAACACAAGATGGACAGGTGTCCACATATAGCATTTCTATCACACATGCATGTATTTGTTGAACATCCCATTCCAGATTTAGTCCTTCTTTGCTGCTATAATAACCTCCACTCTTCTGGGAAGGCTTTCCACTAGATTTGTGCTCATTTAGCTACGACAGGACAGACGCCGATGCGTGGTGAGGAGGTCTGGGGTGCAGTCGGTGTTCCAGTTCATCCCAAAGGTGATCAGTGGGGTTGAGGTCAGGACTCTGTGCAAACCACTCAAGGTCTTCCATTCCAACCTTGGCAAGCCATGTCTTCATGGAATTTGTTTTGTGCACAGGTGCACTGTCATGCTGGAACAGGCTTGGGCCTCTTAGTTCCACTGAAGGGAAACTTTAATGCTACAGCATACAAAGACATTGCATACAATTGTGTGCTTCCAACTATGAGGCAACAGTTTAAGAAAGAACCACATATGGGTGTCCAAAAACCTTTGGCCTTATAGTGTTCATGCAACAACCATACATAACATGGCAGAACATAATAGACTTAATAGTGCACATCCCTGCTGGAAAAAAAAACTTCAAAATAATAGTAGAAACCATCACAGAAATTCTAATGGCTTCCACTACAAATACCACTAGAACCCATCAGCTATTAACCATTAAAACCTTTACCATTATTGGCCCTTAATGGTATCCACTAGACATAACATGCCACCAACAGAAGGCAACAGATTACCAATAGAGACCCACAGGGACCATTACAGTTTCCTTTAAAACCAATGCAATTCCCATTATAACCATTCAAATCATTACAAATGCTTTTTCTATTGTTTGTTTTTATAAGGGATATATAATGTACCATATATTATATGTACACATTTTACAATTGTGTGATGTACTATCTTGTCTACAACAGAACAGTTTTCACGAGTGAATGTATTCTTGGCTGCCATTGTTGTGATGTGAGGTGCTTCCAGTAGAGGGCAGTATAACCGCGGAACACCGGAAGTACTCGGGAAAACGGGGAGTCGAATCGGAAGTCGTTACGTTTTGCGTAACAGTAGTTTGTTTACTCTCGGTTGAGGCCAGTATTTTGTTTTTATTGTTTAGTCTTTTGTGGTTTGAGTTCAGGATCGGTCCCTGTGTTAAAATATAGCTTGTAGAACAGATAAGTATTTAAACGTTTGAGCTGTAAGTACAGATAAGTATTTAAACGTTTGAGCTTCCTAATCAGGATTCACGGATAGCTACACGACTAGCTTTAGCATTGGTACTCGGATACACACACACACACACACATATATATAAATTAATAAGCAGCTTGAAGGTTTATATATTGGTGTAAGTTGTGTGAGGATGGAGGAGACTGAGGTGTGTGTGAAGGCCGACAACGCTGTGGCTGTGAGGAAACCACAGGAGGAGCCGAGCAAGCCGAAGAAAAAGATCTTGGACGAAGATGAATATATTGAGGTGATTTTTACAGTCCACGCTGGTCTTCCTGTTTAGAAAAGCTGTTCAGCAAACATGACACGGTATAGGAGAGCGACTCGTGATTAAGTAATGGGCAAAATTGACGTTTTAACACAGGAGAAGTCAAAGACATCATTAACTTATCCAGGGCACTGGATAAGGCACTTCAAATCATTTTAAGTATTAGTTTCATCTTGTAGAACATAATAGAAAGTTGAAGCTTTGGCACATACCTAACGATGATTATGTTTTAGTGTCCAGAAGGTTGTGAGCAACGCCAGAGAGCTAGTGTTGGACTTCTGAACCGGAAATAATTAGCACTATTAGTTCTTATTTCTATTATTCTGGACACACACACATTATATATACACAGGTGCATCTCAAAAAATTTGAATATTGTGGAAAAGTTCGGGTTTTTTCCTGTAAATTAATTCAAAAAGTGGAGCTTTCATATATTCTAGATTCATTACACATAAAGTGAAATATTTCAAGCATTTTTTATTTTTTTATTTTTTTTTATTTTTTATTTTTTTTGCTTTAATCTTGAGGATTACAGCTTACAGAAGAAGATGAAGCCTTTGTCACATAGACATCACAGCCAGGAAGTTGGGGCCAGAGAACAGGGTCAGCCATGATACGGCACCCCTGGAGCAGAGAGGGTTAAGGGTCTAACAGAATCCAAGTTGCTTGAAGTCCAGTGTGAAGTTTCCAGTCAGTGATGATTTGGGGGGCCAGGTCATCTGCTGGTGTTGGTCCATTGTGTTTTCTCAAGTCTAGAGTCAATGCAGCGTCTACCAGGAGATTTTAGAGAACTTCATGCTTCCATTTGCTGGAGCTTTATGGAGATGCTGATTTCCTTTTCCAGCAGGACTTGACACCTGCCCACAGTGTCAAAACTAATAGTAACTGGTTTGCTGGCCGTGGTATTACTGTGCTTGATTGGCCAGACAACTCGCCTGATCCGAACCCCATAGAGAATCTTCAAGAGAGACCAGACCCGACAATACAGACGAGCTGAAGGCCGCTATCAAAGCGACCTGGGCTTCCAGAACACCTCAGCAGTGCCTCAGGCTGATTGCCTCCATGCTACGCCGCATTCATGCAGTAATTCATGCAAGAGGATTAAAGCCCTGACAGTATCGAGTACATAAATTAACATACTTTTCAGAAGGTCGACATTTCTGTATTATAGATTCTTTATTAGAATATTTTGGGATACTGGATTTTTGATTTCCATGAGCTGTAAGCTGTAATCATCAAGATAAAATAAAAAAAAAAGGCCTGAAATATTTCATTTTATGTGTAATGAATGTACAATATATGAAAGTTCCTCTTTTTTAATTAAATTATGGAAAAAATAATAATTTTACCGCTATCTTCAATTTTTTTTTGACATGCACCTGTAGATAAATAGATATTTATTCATTTTCAGTAGCAGCTTTATCCTAGTCAGATTTGTGGTGCATTCTGGGAACACTTGGTGAAGAACACACTCTGGATGTTACTCCAGTGCATGATCGCAGAGCATCATGTACACACACACGCACACTGACGCCTAGGGGCAATTTTAGGTTAGCTAACCCATCCACCAGCGTGTTTTTGTAAAGCATGAAAGCCCAAGCGGATATTAAAACTCACACATACAGTAACCCAAGTTTAATATTGTACCAGGGACTCTGGAGCTGTGAGGTGATAGATATCTGAAGTAAAATGTAGGGAGTGAGTACTGGAGTAAAAGGAAATAAAATTGCACTGTAGCGACACATTTTACTGTCTATGTGGTGAAAATAATCACTGCTTCCGCATTTCAGTATCAGCAGCTTCTGAATCCCTGAGGTGTGTGTATGTGTATATATTTATGTATATACGCTGACATTCAGGATTTACACCAGTCTAATGTTTCTGGAGAAACAGTGGAAACTCATCACTGTTTAATTACAGGAAGCACAGTCTTCTCAGAAATGTATTCCTTACTCCTCATTAAGATGTTACTTCACAAACCCAGGCTTAATCGGGAAACCTTTTGCAAGTAACGTTTATGTTTCGTGTCATTCCAACATGCTGCCTCCAAATTGTACTTTCCTGGGATTCACACAGACGAATCCTGTGACCCCAGGTCACGTGGTTTGAATTTCGATGTTAAATCCTTGAGCTTGTTTATGATGAGTATCATTTATCTCACAAAGATTTCCAACCTCGGCACAATGAACCAGTTGCTGCTTAATTTCTGAATCACTCCACTTTCCAGACAGCTCTTCTGTTTGTTTGTTTGTTTTCCTGTTGTCGTTCCGCTGTGCATCATTTTAAGTTAACGCAGACGCATTTGCAGGTTTGAAAACAGCTGTCTCCAAAAGTGTCAGCACGTCATATGTTAGTCCAGGGGTGTCCAGTCTTATCCGGAAAGTGCCGGTATGGGTGCAGGTTTTCATTCCAAACAAGCAGAATCCACAGTATCTATTGAAAGCCAAGATCAACTGATTAAACAGGTGGAATCAGGTGTGGCTCCTGCTTGGTTGGAATGAAAACCTGCACCCACACCGGCCCTTTACAGATAAGATTGGACGCCCCTGTGTTAGTCCGTCATCAAGATTGCTTTGTCTTTGTTGTTTGGTCTGTGATTCGGCTTCTGTACAAAACCATGTTAAACGCGTGATCCCCATGTGCAGAGTCTGGAGCAGATCGTTCAGAGGGACTTCTTCCCGGATGTCAGTAAGCTGCGAGCACAGATGGATTACCTGGAGGCTGAGGAGAACGGAGACCTGCAGAGAATGAGGGAGATCGCCATCAAATACGGCTCAGCCATGGCCAAATACACCCCACGCACTTACGTCCCCTGTGAGTTACATCAGAGTATTACTGCATCGTGAATTTTAAGAGCCAATTAATTAAGTCATTCATTATTCAAAATATATATATTTTTTTTAAAAACACACATTCGGTTAGCTTGGCTCAGTTATGGCAAACTGTATGTTGAAGTAATGACAGTTGTTTTAATAATGAAAGTGAATATTATATGTTGGTTGATGTTCAAAGCTTATAAAAGATTATTTTGTGTGTTTTCAGATGTGACACCATCATCATTTGAGACTCCTGATGGTCACGCCACTTCTCCATCTTCTTCACGCAGTAGATCCATTACAGGCAGAGACACAGGGCTTGGTATGACTCGACACCCCAGAATCGCTTTAAGCTGCATGTGTACTTGTAGCTTCTCCATGCCGCCGCATGCTTCTCTGCTACATTAGACAATATGGAAAAACTTGGCCAAATCAATTGGTCTTCTCTGCCACCGGGCAACAGACGTAAACTGAACCCTACAAACGTACACCGATCAGCCGTAACATTAAAACCACTGACAGGTGACGTGAATAACATTGATTATCTGCTTACAAAGTGAAGGGGTGGGATATACAGTATTAGGCAGCAGGTGAACAGTCAGTTCTTAAAGTTGATGTGTTGAAAGCAGGAAAAGTGGGCAAGCGTAAGGATCTGCGCGACTTTGACAAGGCCCCAATTGTGATGGCTAGAAGACTGGGTCGGAGCATCTCCAAAATGGCAGGTCTTGTGGGGTGTTCCCGGTATGCAGTGGTTAGTACCTAACAAAAGTGGAACAAGGAAGGATGTTGGAGCATTGGAAGAAGATAGCCTGGACTGTAGTGGATGTGCGTGGAGCATGTGCGTCGTTTACCTGGGGAAGAGATGGAACCAGGATGAACTATGGGAAGAAGGCCAGCTGGCAGAGGCAGTGTGATGCTCTGAGGAAAGTTCTCCTGGGAAACCTTGGGTCCTGGCATTCATGTGGATGTCATTGTGTTGCCTCCAAATTCCCCAGATCCCAATCCGATCGAGCGTCTGTGGGATGTGCCAGACAAACGAGTCCGATGCATGGAGGCCCCACCTCTTACAGCAACTAACAGGAATTAAAGGATCTGCTGGTAATGTCTTGGTGTCAGATATCGCAGCACACCTTCGGAGGTCTTGTGGAGTCCATGCCTCGACTGGTCGGAGCTGGTTTGGCAGCACAAGGGGGACCTACACAATATTACGCAGCTGGTTTTAATGTTCGGGCTGATCGGTGTATATGATTAATCTTAAAGTTGTGTACTGCACTATAAATGATGTGAAAGCTATTATTTCAAGCCACATATCATCTACTATACAGTATACGTGTTCTGACTGATCCGCATGTAAAGGACACTACTCACTCAGTCAATTTTCCAGACATTAGTGCGCTTTTAAATTGGTGCGCCGTGTTTCGTTGGTGCAGGACGGTGTCCCTCAATTCTGCTCTATTCCTCAGGAGGTAAAGATGGCGGGAAAGTGGAGAAGGAGCTGCCGTCTCTGGACCGTTTCTTGTCAAAGAACACGAGTGAGGATAATGCGTCATTTGAGCAGATCATGGCTTTGGCCCAGGATAAGGAGAAGCTGAAGAACTCCTGGCTGTACGAGGCTGAGAGCGAGTACAAAGAGGTAGTCAAGCACTGCCTTCATTTACTTCATGTGTGTTTGTGTGCGCGTTATCTGGATAGATGGTGTTTTATAAATAAAGTTATTATTGTGTGTTGCAGCGGCGAGAGCAAAATCTGGCTCTGCCATCATCCGAGACCCAGGCTCTGGAGTGTGTGAAGGCCGGAGTAGAGACGTGGGAGTACACGGCCAAAAACGCACTCATGTACTATCCTGAAGGCAAGAAGTGCATGCAACACACACACACGTGCTAACATATCCTTCATATGACTCACACATACTTTAATCAGTTTCTCTGTCCACTCTCTCACTTATACAATATTCCCTCAAGCTTCAGTTAAAGAATTAGGTGTATTTTGCGAATCTTTTCATCATCGCACAAGTTCTGTATGGGGTATATATTTACTTGATGTACATTTTGCTTGTCGATTCCCAAACAGGTGTGAAAGACGACACGATGTTTAAGAAGCCGAGAGAGGTTTTGTACCAAAACACACGCTTTGACGTGGACCCATTCTGTAAAGCTCTCAATAAATCACAGATCCAACAGGCTGCTGCTCTCAATGCACAGGTAGCTCCACCCACCTATCAGTAACCCTGCCCACTGTTACATATACTCATGCTTATCAGTAACTCTAAACACACACCACACCATACTCATACTGTTAAATGTAACTCTGCCCACTCGCTTACACCCACACTCAACGTTAAACTCCTGAGCAATCTCAAAGTGTGCAGATTTGTGTGTATGTGGTGTGTTCAGTTTAAATTAGGAAAGGTGGGACCGGATGGGAAAGAGCTGCTGCCACACGAGTCTCCTAAAGTCAACGGCTATGGCTTTGAAGGAGCGCCGTCGCCTGCACCAGGTAACTAACACGCTCACCTGCATCAGGTAATTAATGCTGTTATGGGAAATGTTGTTGATGTATTGTGTTTTGTTTGGTGTGGCAGGAGTGTGTGAGTCTCCCTTGATGACATGGGGAGAGATTGAAGACACGCCCTTCAGACTGGACGGCTCAGACACTCCGCTCATAGAGAGGAGCCACGGCCCAGCGTTTAAGGTGCTCGAGCAACACAAAATGATGTTATGTTGATTTGCAGCTGTAAGAGCACTAAGCAATATTTGTGTTTAAAACATTGCCATACTTACTCTTTGCGTGTCGCGGTATGTGTTTAGATTCCCGAGCCAGGACGCAGAGAGAGGCTCGGGCTAAAAATGGCCAACGAATTGGCAGCCAAGAACCGAGCAAAGAAACAGGAAGCTCTTCGTAAAGTCACGGAAAATCTCGCCAGGTATGACACGCATACAACACACACACACACACACACACACACACACACACACACACACATTTCCTCATATCCATCAGACCAAGAAATTACACCTCCATAATAAAATGGTATTTCTATAACAACTTTATAAGATCCCAAAGATAGAAATATATATCCAAATCAGAAATGCCACCAGTCTTACATATCTTGGCCTCTTGTAGTTATTCACCAGTGTTTGTGTATTTGCATATTGAATTGTGATTGGCTCTTATAGCTGATGATGCAATACTTGAATTTCTTCTAAAGCAATGTAATCATGAAAAACACATTTTATAAAATGTGATGAACTTTTTTGTGACCTCATGCCATATATCATATACTGACTGTTGAGGGTGTAGCATTGTGTGCTTCTAACTCACCACCTGTACCCTCTGCTGGATTACAAAGTTCTAACACTTCTGCTAATATGAGTAAAACTAATGCTCAAAGATCGTGACTCCTCCATGTGTGTGTGTTTTCATTTTTTTTTGTTTTTTTCTCAGTTTGACCCCAAAAGGTATGAGTCCCGCTGCTCTGTCTCCAGCTCTGCAGCGCCTTGTGAACCGTTCATCCAGGAAGTACACCGATAAAGCCCTACGTGCCAGCTATACCCCGTCACCCTCTCACAGAGCATCAGGCTCGAAAACTCCTCTCAGCCCTTCACACTCCTTACACACCCCCACACCAGGCAAAACCCGCACACCCGCCTCACATGACCCCGCCTCCATCACGGACAATCTGCTGCAGCTTCCAAAGAGGAGAACAGCGTCCGACTTCTTCTGAGGACACCACTGAGGACACAAAGGACATCAAACACACACAAACTTTCTCCTGCTTTGGATTTCTGGTCTTTGTTTGCAAAGATTTATAGCCTTTAAAACGTCCTGACTACTTCATCAGTTAAAGGTGTAATAATCATGACATTTTTTTGTACAATTTATCAACCGTACAAGTTTTATTTTTGATGTTTTTAAAGTGGTGGTTAACTAGGGGTGTAAATATGAATAGATTTTTGGAATGAGTTAGAACAATATTCGTGTAAGGTCTGCAGTCTTTTACGGATGGTGTAAATTCTCCCTGGCTCTTTTCAAACATAAACAGATTATTTTGTTGACTGTATACCACGTCTGTGTATTAGTGCGTTGTTTTGTTTTGGTTTTTTTTTTAATAATAAGAAATCCTACTAAATCAACTGTATTGAAATTTTTTTCATTTTAGTGATTGCAGTAATTCAAGGTTGTTTGATTTGAAACGTGTTGAAATTAGACGTCTAATGATGCACTAAATTCTCTCCTAATGAATGAACATGCTTTGATTGATGGGGAAGCAATTTCTGAGATTTGTTTATCCACTAGATAGTAAAGATTGGAATAGTATCGGAATAAGATTAATATGAAGAACAAAGTTGTCACAGAAAGTTGCAGTTGAATTGATTGGAACCAAAATGACAATTTTTCAAGTTTAATTGTAGTGTAATATGAGCTAAATTATGGGGAACTGTGGCATTTCTATTGACTCAAGTTGATTGTACTTGAATCATTGTGAGTTGTGTAATTAACCTCTTTATTAATTATTCACATACATTTGATCATTGGACTGTTCTTGGGTTTTTATGACATGGTTCTTCATGCATTATAATTGAGAGCCACAGATGAATGGCATGTGCAGCATCTTCAAAGGTATTTTATTTTTTTATTTTTTTATTTTTTACAATCACACGGGATCTGTGATACTGAAATTTTATCAGTTTTAACTTCTCCATTCTGTTTACTAAGAGTCAAACACTTTTAGAAACAGACAGATAACATAATTGAGTTAAAAAAGTGATCTGGGTTTAAACCCTGTGTATATTCATTTTGGCAGTGCAATCCTATTCAAATATAAAGACGATCGCTTAGGTAAATCTATAGTGCTATACATGATAAGACCCGCTGACGCTTCAGTGACAACGCCAGGAAATTCTTCACTGTCAATTTCACAAGCATTGCTGCTGCAGTTATATTTTTTATATTATTTTGAGATTTACTCGGGATAAAATTTCGTCGTGAGAAAATAGCTTTTGTTATGTCGAGATCACGAGAAAATTAAGTTGTAATCATGAGGAAACAACAAAGGAAAAAGGAAAAATGAATAATGCATTGCGGCTTAGGGCTTCCATAGAGACCAGATTACAGCATCAATTTTTCAGCTTGCTAATAAGATACAATGTTTAGAAAATGTTTAAAACGTTCGATACTCTATTATGCCCCCTAGTGGAACAACAGACTTTTTTTTCCCTGCACTGAACTTTTTTTTTTAAATTTAAAGTCAACAATATGATTTTAGTTTAGAATATGGATTTTAATATTATTTGTTGGGCCTGATTAGTGTGATCACACACTACGAACAATTTGGAAATCAACCTATAACGCATGTCTTTAGACCGAGGGAGGAAACCCCATAGGCGATGGGAGAACATGCACATAGAGCAGAGATGGGATTCGAGCGCTCAACCCCAGAGATGCAAAGCAAACGTACTAACCTCAGTCACTCACTTTCAGTACCGGCTTTACCCTTGTCAGGGTCCAGGAGGATCCAGTCTATCCTGGGAGCACTAGGCAGAAATATAGCCTTGATGTGACACTAATCCCTGACATGTTTTTGGAAGGTGGGAGGAAACAGAGACAACCTATAATTTAATGAACATTTCAATAAATGCTTTTCGATCACTACCAATTTTGATCTCATTTGTGACTGAATAGGACACATCACTGGGCACAATGTGTTAAAAAAAAATACATCATTTAAATAATATTTATTAATACTGCAAATCACTGTTAATTAACAGAATAAGGTACTGTGAGGTTCATACTTAATTATTATTAATGGTTTTTCATATATGACTCGGTTGTTCATGTTCATCATTTAGGTATTAATCATAATTTGCTTCATAATTTCATTATATACTATTGATTAATTAATAAATAATTATCATTGATTAATTTATCATTACAAAGCATTAGGAATGATTTAATATATGATTATTTTGGGACTTTATAGTAAAGTGTTAGCTTTTGTTCTTTTTACCACAATGAAGTCACATGGGCAATGCAAGAGTAAAGAAAATAGTCAGACAGATGATGCGTGCAGAATAAGCTTATAAAAATGTTTATAAATTTACCCACCATCGTAAGCTGTATTATCCATCGTAAGATCCATCGTAAGATGTATTATCTTTAGATTTTCAACAGATAAAATTAATCATAGGTGATTTAGCTAAAATACTTAGTCTAATTCACTGCTGTTTGAATGCAGTTGCATACAAAAGCCTTTTTCATCAATTAAGATTCTGTCATTTTTACAATGTAATATGTAACATGCACATGGAGTGTGCCATTCAGTGCAGCGTATTATATTTCTTTGTTACCAGGTAAAATACCAGGTCATTTTTAATTACATAATCTGTTTACATATTTATTTTTGGCATTCAGCTCTCATCATAAAACATGGTGTACATTCTGTACATATATGGCCCTTAAATACCAAAAAACATGTATAGTCTGATTCTAATTATTAATTCTTATCAATTCAGTGGGGAGAGAGCAATATTCCAAACATTTTTTTTTAATTAATAGGCTTTAATTTTTATTTTGAGTGCAAGTTATATATATATATATATATATATATATATATATAGAGAGAGAGAGAGAGAGAGAGAGAGAGAGAGAGAGAGAGAGAGAGAGAGAGAGAGAGTCTAAAAACAAACAAACAAAAAACCCACAGGTGGAGCCACAGGCACATGGTGACTGTTGAGTTCCTGTTTTCTGCTGCCCCAAGTACATAACAACCTAAATACTGAAGGTTAGGTTTAATAGGCCCTCGGGTATGTTATAGTTTTAATGGTTAGGATTAGGGTTAAGTGTTCCATATGCCAATTATTTATCACTAATATTTTAAAGTGTTCTGTTTAGTTTGATAGTCTTGGGTTTTGGGTGAACATCCTCTTATGATAGTAATGGTTTTTAGTTTAAGCTGCTTGACATTGTATCACACGTGGGCTAACAGTTGATAGTAATGATGATAATAGTGAGGATTAGTAGTATACATTTTATTGTACTTGGATTAATAGGTGTTATAATTCGTCATTAGCTCGAAGTTTTAAAAAAAAATTGTCTTGGTTATTATTATTATTATTACTATTATTCAATTAACCCTGAGCCTTAAATAGAGTCCGTTCATTTAAACCGCTGACAGAGAGCTCTACGCTGATTGGCGGTGCCACACAGCCGAACCCTGCCTCCTCTTCTCTGAGATGATTGGTTGTCGGGTAAGAGCGAGCTCCACTTCTTATTTCTGATTGGCTGAGCACCTCGCAGGGATTGTTTTGATGGAGTGTTACCTTGTCTGTGAAGAGAGAGTGCGGCCATTTTGTTAGTTAGTTCGGCTGTAAATTTGTTAATAAGGCGAAGAGAAACAAATGCTGACATTATGTGATGTCAGATGATCTTTATTTTAAATAATATCCGTGATTACAGTAGGAGTCGGACCCATGCGTGTGTGTGTGTGAGTTGTGGAGGAGCGAGCAGACTCGTGCTGGGAGTAGATGTGAACGTGCTTCACAGGCAGCGTTTCAGTGCTGACGGAGGTCCCTTTTTTGTCCGGGACATTTTCTCCACGGGGTCGCTGTTATGACTGGAGGATAAATAATATTACTAATTATAATAAATGGTGGCGACATCTGCCCGCAGCTCTTCCCGGCTCCTCCTCGCGCTTCTCTCCGTCCTGACGCTAACGGATCCGCTGCTGACCGGTAAACAACACTGTTTCTGTTGATTAGCACTAACCGCTGGGGACGCGGGCTAGCTTTTACACAGGGCTAGCTGTTTATTTACCGTATTTACGTTACGTGTAGCATTCACCACTCAGTGCTAAATAGCCAGCACTGTTTCAACACCGCACGTATCGTGCTAATTAAAATACATTGTGTATTATAAAGCTAATTTAGTTAGCAAGCTAACTGCTAAAGCGGCCTGCAACATTACTTACTGTGTGATGTATTTTAAGGACGTTTTACTCTACATTTATATTTGTAATTAAAGCAAGCATTGGGATATTATTATACAGACTAGACATTTAACATAGATAGATATATTAATTACTGACACACCGATGTTCCATATTAGAGCGCTGTCAATAGTGCTGAAGCTGCGATACAAGCACTTTCCGGTATGATAACCGTAAATTATGTATAAAACCGATATCATCGATATCAGGTGTCGGTTTTGCTTTCAGCTTTCTGTTGTTTTTATTAATTATTTTAGCCCGTGCGTGAAGTTTCAAAACAACTTAGAAATATAGATTTTCAGTTTTGTCCCTGATAAACCTTGAGCAAGGAGTTTTCCTTTCTTTTTGTTTCAGTGTGCTTTTATTTGCCGTGTATACAACGGTGCTTTGGATTCTCGATTCTGATTGGCCAGGAGATGATGATGGTTGATTGATTGATTGATTTTCTATAATAGCATCTGGGGCAGTTGTGCTGAATGCGACAAACCAGAGGTTTATAATAAAGTCTTTGTTCTGATTTATTTCTGTATTAACAACCAATTCACAGCGACGCTCCACATCAACTTCGTATACGTGCTTTCGAATTTAATATGTCTAGCAAGCACTAGCACAGATTTATAATTCAGACATACTGTTAAAAAAAATTACACAAGCACAACATGAGATTGTATAATAAAATATAGAAGGGGTTCAAATATTATATAAATATACACAAACCCTTTTACACAGATGTGGCAGACAGAGTTATAGATCTTTATTGATCCTGAACGGAGGAGAGACCACCAGACTTTTGACCCTATAATGGAGAGACAGGAGGACTGATGTCTGGACAGACTTTATCTTTTAAGGAACAGATGGAGTCTAAATTAGCGCTTTATTGATTACCTGTGAATTCCACATCCATGAATAGGTGATGAATACTTCAGAGTGACTAGGGGAAGTGGAAAAGTGCATATTGGGGAAAGTAGGGTGAGCGACCGAGAGGAACTGATTAATCTGCTCTGACCTCTAATCTGTGTGTCTCTTTCGCTCTTTCTCTCTCTTTCTACAGGGCCGCAGTTAGCACTGGCCACGCCACTGTCAGGTGAGATCTGCTGCATTTACCACTTGCTACTAACACTTTATGTTGGAACACAGCCAATCAGACCCTCTGTTAAAGATTTGTACACCAGTTAAAGGAGTTTAATTGTTCATGTCAATCAAACCCAGCCATTGTAGTGATGATGAAGCACATGATATGAGTCAACCATTCAGATAGTGGATTCCAGGTTTATAAAGTCTTGAAAAACTGATGTAATTGGTACTAAAGCTATAAATTCTCTTTGGTATCTCAGATCCTGCCTGCACTAATTCAGATTCATTTCAAAATGCACTTTTTGTTGTTATTATTTTGGTCTCCAATCCGAACTTAAACAGCTTTTCCCGATATGCAGAGGAGTCTGCAACAGCCAAGCACAAAAAGTCAAGTATCTACATTTAACTGCTCAGGGTCTCCTAGTGTCTGACCAGCTGTGTTCAAATTCTAGCATCAGGCTAGTGTTGTGTCATTTCTAGAATGATTACAGTAAAGCAAATGGGAACATGGTGTGTGCAGAGCCACGTTGCGCTCAAGACCAGTTCGCATGTCTCAGTGGGAGGATGCAGTGTATCCCCCTGGACTGGAGGTGTGATGGCTGGACCGCCTGCGAGGACAAGAGTGACGAGATGGACTGTCCACGTATGTCCAAGCACAAATACAAAATGTCGTTTTCTTTTTTCTTAAATAACTATAACTATATTAGCATCCTGTCTAGACACATCACGAGCACTTCAGGTAGGACTTGTTCTTGAATAAGTTGAACGAAGTTAGGTTGTTACGGTAACATTATAGTTTCACACACCTGGATGGTGTTAACTAGCAGGCTAGCTATTAGGGAGGGCAGGAGGATAGGGGAGTGCTTCTGATTTGCATATTTGTAGATTCTGGCATGTTTAATGACTGTAAAGATATAATCATCTCTTGGCATTTAAAAAAAAGTCAAGATTATTTTGAATTGTCTATACTTTCTGAAATGGGATTATATTTTGAAATTATGAGATTTTTTAAAAAGGTGTGCCGTTTATTGTGATGTGTATATTTAATATTAACTCAAGTCTATTCGTAATCCTGGATAAAAGTAACACACACGTACATGGACAAAACCATGCTTCCTGTCTCGTTCTAACTGTGTTGTATTTCCCACAGCGATGAAGGAGGAGCGCTATCGCTATGGCAGCGGCTTTGATCAGATGGAGGACGTGATGGGCGTGGCTCAGCCTGTGCGCTTTAACAGTAAGCCTTTCGTTGTCACTTATCTTGTGTCTTCGCCCTCTTTCCCTAACAGGGATGCTATACTTTAAAAACAGCACCAGGTGGATGCTACACACTAGTGGTGGTTGAGGTCCCCCCCTATACTATGTAAAGTGCTTTGAGTGTCTAGAAAAGCACTATATAAATGTAACTAACTAATTAGTAGTTACAATAGTGATAATTCTGGCGATCGTATGATGTTTATGGTCAACATGTG